>NW_028171283.1:0-43409 GCF_963971535.1 Notolepis coatsorum
ACTCCCATCTGGAACCCTCTAGATCTGCATATCATTGTCTCGCCCGCAACACTGAATGAAAGTTATAAAGCTAGAGATTTATCCTGCCTTACACCTGTCCATATATCTTTCAGATCGGCTCAGCGGGGTCAGGAGAACGGGCCAGAAGGTCACAGGACCTGGTCACTTCTTTTCACACTAGGCCCTGTTTTCTTCTTCTTCTTGTTGTTGTTGATTGGATTAAATTAGATGTATTGCCATTGCACAGGTACAAGTACAGAGTAGTGTGTGAATATGTGGACTATATACTGTGTGACATCCTCCGGCACGATGCAAAACACAAGCAGATTTCTTGAACTGATTTTAATGAAGAAGCTTGATCCAACCTCATCCAAACCTTCATCCAAACCTTCATCCAAACCGTAAAATCTGTATGAAATACAAATGCATACAAAAGATACTATTACTATTACAAGTTCATTAAAACCCATGGTCGGAACGTCACTAACATATACCACAATTATTATCTACAACAATCAATACCTTATTGGCTGCGTGCCAGGATATGAGAACATCGATGCGTTATGGAAGTATGTCTTCTGTCCGTTTCTTGGAAGATTGTCTTGTTACGTTGACTTGATGGATTGTTCTTTGCTTATTAGAATGCCAGGTAAGTCCATTACCATTCAAGTTCACTGTTCCAACGCAAGAGAGCGAGAGGGCGGAAACACGTCACCGGATACCAGGTGTGTCAACTCTTGTGAGATGTGGTAATTGCACAAACAAAATAGAAAAATAGTGCGCCACTAATATATATCTTATATAAAACAAATAAGAAATACAGTGAAAAGCAATTGAGTACAAAAATGTTGTACAATTATACAAAAATAAGCATATAAATTGTAAACATAAATAACTATATTAACCAACTGTTAACCATAGCTGCAGTTACACTCCCACCAATTACACATACCAATAAATGTGGAATGTCTTATTGCACATACTTATAGAATGTGGAATTTCTTATTGTGGATACTTCAAAGAATATGTCTCTAGGATCAATTGGATTCAACCAGGTAAGTATCTCCCTTTAGTGCAAAACAAAACAAAACAAAAACTCCTATTTTAGAGTAAAGGCAAGCAGAAAATGGGTAAGTGCCAAAACAACTTAATGTTAAATGACTCACTAATGCTCTAGTCTGCTTCTATCAATGTAATGATCTTGTGTATTGGTCTCTCTAAATACACCGCACTGGTTGTAGCTTTCCCTTTGCTATCGTATGTGGTGTGGCTTACTAGCAGCTTCAACTTTCTGACTCTACCATCTTGTCCTGGGTAGACTTCAGTGACTCTTGCTAGTCGCCATTCGTTGCGTGGTGTCAATTCATCTTGGAGAAGGACGATGTCGTTGACTTTGGAGTTCCTTCTGGTTTTACACCACTTCTGTCTCTGTTGTAAGTTGAGAAGATATTCTTTCCTCCATCTTGTCGAAAACTCGTTGGCCAAATACTGAACTCGGCGCCACCTCTTTTGTAGGTACAAATCTTCTTTGATGCATTGTCCAGGTGGGGGCAGAATGATTGTAGATTTCATCGTTAGAATGTGATTCGGGGTTAAAGGGTCAGGTCCGGATGGGTCATTCAGAAACTCAGCGGAGAGCGGCCTGCTATTGATTATGGACATGACCTCGTACAGGTACGTCCGGAGAGAGGTGCTGTCAAGCCTTTGTGAGGACTGGTCCAGTATGGTAGTCAATATGCTTCTTATCGTTCTTATTTGCCTCTCCCATACACCGCCCATGTGGCTTGCCGCTGGAGGATTCATGAGAAACTCACATCCCAGAGCCTTCAGTCTTTCTTCACTCATTCCCTTCGTGAGTTCTGTAAATTCTCTTCTTGCGCCAACAAAATTGGTTCCTTGATCGCATCTGAGTTGGCGAACGTTTCCTCTGATCGCAATGAATGATCTGAGTGCATTGATGAATGAATCTGTAGTCATATCGTCAATCACTTCTATGTGAACGGATCTTGAGCATAGACAGGCGAGTATAAGTCCATATCTTTTTAGATCTTTTCTTCCTTCTTTTACGCAGATTGGGCCGAAGCAATCTATCCCGGTGTACGTGAAAGGTGGAGTTGCTTCCATCCGATCTTGAGGTAGGTCGCCCATTCTCTGTTCTTCGTGGGGTCGTCTATACATTCGGCACTTGACACATCTGTAGAGGTGCGACGAGACAGCGCTGCTGCATCCCATAATCCACCATCCATTCGCTCTGAGTGCATTTGTGGTCATTCCACGCCCTTGGTGTTGGATCTTTTCATGGTGGTGTTTGATGAGTAGGGATGAGATGTGGCTTTTCTGTGGAAGTATCGCCGGATGTTTTATGTGGGGGTGTAGCTCCGCTTGGCCTAAATGCCCTCCCACCCTGAGGATCCCGTTTTCGTCCAGGAAGGGGCTTAGCCTTTGTAGCTTACTTTCTTTGGTCTTGACAAGTTCCTGCTTTTGCTTGAGTCCTTTTATCTCAGCCAGGAAGACCTCTTCTTGAGCAAGCTTAATGATAGCAAGCTCAGCTTATTTTCTTTCTTCGATACTTGGTTCGATTCTCGTTGGTGCGTTCTTTTGTATATTCGGCACCTGACACATCTGCAGAGGTGCGATGAGACAGCGCTGCTGCATCCCATGGTCCACCATCCATTAGCTCTGAGTGCGTTTGTTAGGTCAGGACCAGTGAGCAGATGGTCGTAGAGGGAAGTCTCTCGGAAGCGGGCAGAACAGTCAGATACGACGCATGTTTTTCCTGGCTTCTGCGGATGATACACCCCGTGATGAGGTATGTACCAGGCCGGGCTGTTGTCTATCGCTACCTCAGGGACTCTTTCTGCGTCACCACGGGATATGATATTCTCCATAAAGGTACAGTAGTCCTTGTAATAATTTCCATCTTTGTTCAGTCTTCTTTCGAGACCTTTCAGGCGGTGGATAGCGCTGATCTTGTTGTTAGCTAGCTCTGGTCGTTCCCTTTTGAACGGCAGGGGCATCTCACTGTTTTCCTTCTGTGTGATATTTTCTATCAGCTTCGACAGGAGCTTCAGGTCATCTTGTGAGATGGGATTATCTTCCTTGGACCTTTCTGAGAAGTCGGACTAGAGGACCTTTAGGCTTTCTGTAGGGGTCACTTCTTTCCCTTTGAGCCGATTTACATAGTGTACTTCTGTTTGAAGGTTGATTGAAGACTCAACATCCGGTGTCACTTGTTTTACAGCGACATCGGCAACAGCTTCTTGACGTAATACTGTGATCCTATTTGATCGTACAGAGGTCTTCTTTGAGTTAAAGAAGCGAGAGTTGATGTAGAACGGGAGCTCTCTCTTGCTCTCTCGCTCTCTCTCTCTCTCTCTTGCTATATGTTGACTGTATCATGCCCAGCCTCGGGCAGCACTATTATTTAAGAATATGTTGACTGTATGACATTTTATTTTTATTTATTTTTTTATTATAATTTTTTTTAAATTTATTTTACCTTTAGGGGGGGGGGGGGGGGGGGGGGTCCTCGCGTTTAAAACTCGCACAGGGCCTCGGATTTCTCCAGAGTGAGCCACACTCTACTCATAGAACTACGGTTAAATACACAACCGTATGTATACCGGGGCCCGTCCCCATGCTCCTTGCCGAACAGAGTGAGACTCTGAAGGCCGGGCAGTCTCCTCATTGTTTTTTTTGCCAGTGAATGGTAGTCATCGTAGATAATAAGGTGCTTCAGCTTGGGGAGGTGGGCCATCATGGAGTGAAACTTCTTAACCGGGATGTAGTTTTCTCCAGCCGGAAGATACGCAAGAGATGTCAGATTAGTCAACTGCGAGATGGCGCTGATCACGTTTGTCTCATCGAGGAAGCAAACGCCACACAAACTCAAGCGAGTCAGTTGTTGAGGTAGAGACATCCTGGAATCAAAGTCCAACTTGAGAGGCGACGAGCGCCTCCCTGTGACAGCCAAGCGCTTTAAGTTAGGGAATTTCTTTAAGAAGTTGAAGAGGCCCTTGTTGGAGACGTTATCCAGGAACAGTGTGGTGAGAGTTGGAAGCCACAGGGCGAGCTGCTCCCAGGCTTTCTCTCTGACATACAGCTCCACGACAATACGAACACTTTGGATTCTCCAGCGGCGAAGAATGGCCCAGAACTGGGGATTGTACAGGTAAGTGTTTCCATTTCTGTAACGCAGCACCACTGTATAGTCTTTCCAAAGAGATCTGTGGTCAACGAGCTGATTGAAATACTTGCAGCAGGTACGGATGTTTAACTTGTCTGCCCTTGACAGATATCCAAAGACGTGGACCCAGAGCTCCGGGGGGAGTCTAGGTGACAGGGGTGCCATTTGCAAAGTTGAGGCTGACGTTCACTGATACGTTAGTATCACTGATTATGAGGGCCGACGTTCCACTCTACTGGTTAAAGTTGCTTACTCGTGAGTAGTACGTTCGTTGATAAAGAAAAATAATGTCCACAGCCGCTCCAGTGTAAACCAAAGATATCCAAATGGTTTATTTCTCTTCCACAGCGAAATCAAGATGCACAATGAATGTTCTGAGAGAATTGTTGAGTATATAGATACAGAAATGTTCTAGAATGTTTGGTTATGACATCATACGGTGCCATCACAAATGTTCTAGAATACTGTGACATCACAAATGTTCTAGAATGTTCTATTATGACATCATACTGTGACATCACAAATGGTCTATTATGACATCATACCATCACAAATGTTCTAGAATGTCTATTATGACATCATACTGTGACATCACAAATGTTCTAGAATGTCTATTATGACATCATACTGTGACATCACAAATGTTCTAGAATGTTCTGCCATTCATTCCTTATGGACCAAAATGTCCTGTTTAAAGTCGATTTGTAACAGAAAGTAATAGCAACTCGAGTTGGACCAAGCCGGTCGCTTTGATACCTTTTTCTTCCTTCTTTTACGCCAATTGGGCCGAAGCAATCTATCCCGGTGTAGGTGAAAGGTGGAGTTGCTTCCATCCGATCTTGAGGTAGGTCGCCCATTCTCTGTTCTTCGTGGGGTCGTCTATACATTCGGCACTTGACACATCTGTAGAGGTGCGACGAGACAGCGCTGCTGCATCCCATAATCCACCATCCATTAGCTCTGAGTGCGTTTGTGGTCATTCCACGCCCTTGGTGTTGGATCTTTTCGTGGTGGTGTTTGATGAGTAGGGATGAGATGTGGCTTTTCTGTGGAAGTATCGCCGGATGTTTTATGTGGGGGTGTAGCTCCGCTTGGCCTAAACGCCCTCCCACCCTGAGGATCCCGTTTTCGTCCAGGAAGGGGCTTAGCCTTTGTAGCTTACTTTCTTTGGTCTTGACAAGTTCCTGCTTTTGCTTGAGTCCTTTTATCTCAGCCAGGAAGACCTCTTCTTGAGCAAGCTTAATGATAGCAAGCTCAGCTTATTTTCTTTCTTCGATACTTGTATTCTCGTTGGTGCGTTCTTTTGTATATTCGGCACCTGACACATCTGCAGAGGTGCGATGAGACAGCGCTGCTGCATCCCATGGTCCACCATCCATTAGCTCTGAGTGCGTTTGTTAGGTCAGGACCAGTGAGCAGATGGTCGTAGAGGGAAGTCTCTCGGAAGCGGGCAGAACAGTCAAATACGACGCATATTTTTCCTGGCTTCTGCGGATGATACACCCCGTGATGAGGTATGTACCAGGCCGGGCTGTTGTCTATCTCTACCTCAGGGACTCTTTCTGCGTCACCACGGGAGATGATATTCTCCATAAAGGTACAGTAGTCCTTGTAATAATTTCCATCTTTGTTCAGTCTTCTTTCGAGACCTTTCAGGCGGTGGATAGCTCTGATCTTGTTGTTAGCTAGCTCTGGTCGTTCCCTTTTGAACGGCAGGGGCATCTCACTGTTTTCCTTCTGTGTGATATTTTCTATCAGCTTCGACAGGAGCTTCAGGTCATCTTGTGAGATGGGATTATCTTCCTTGGACCTTTCTGAGAAGTCGGACTCGAGGACCTTTAGGCTTTCTGTAGGGGTCACTTCTTTCCCTTTGAGCCGATTTACATAGTGTACTTCTGTTTGAAGGTTGATTGAAGACTCAACATCCGGTGTCACTTGTTTTACAGCGACATCGGCAACAGCTTCTTGACGTAATACTGTGATCCTATTTGATCGTACAGAGGTCTTCTTTGAGTTAAAGAAGCGAGAGTTGATGTAGAACGGGAGCTCTCTCTTGCTCTCTCGCTCTCTCTCTCTCTCTCTTGCTATATGTTGACTGTATCATGCCCAGCCTCGGGCAGCACTATTATTTAAGAATATGTTGACTGTATGACATTTTATTTTTATTTATTTTTTTATTATAATTTTTTTTTAATTTCTTTTACCTTCAGGGGGGGGGGGGGGGGGGTCCTCGCGTTTAAAACTCGCACAGGGCCTCGGATTTCTCCAGAGTGAGCCACACTCTACTCATAGAACTACGGTTAAATACACAACCGTATGTATACCGGGGCCCGTCCCCATGCTCCTTGCCGAACAGAGTGAGACTCTGAAGGCCGGGCAGTCTCCTCATTGTTTTTTTTGCCAGTGAATGGTAGTCATCGTAGATAATAAGGTGCTTCAGCTTGGGGAGGTGGGCCATCATGGAGTGAAACTTCTTAACCGGGATGTAGTTTTCTCCAGCCGGAAGATACGCAAGAGATGTCAGATTAGTCAACTGCGAGATGGCGCTGATCACGTTTGTCTCATCGAGGAAGCAAACGCCACACAAACTCAAGCGAGTCAGTTGTTGAGGTAGAGACATCCTGGAATCAAAGTCCAACTTGAGAGGCGACGAGCGCCTCCCTGTGACAGCCAAGCGCTTTAAGTTAGGGAATTTCTTTAAGAAGTTGAAGAGGCCCTTGTTGGAGACGTTATCCAGGAACAGTGTGGTGAGAGTTGGAAGCCACAGGGCGAGCTGCTCCCAGGCTTTCTCTCTGACATACAGCTCCACGACAATACGAACACTTTGGATTCTCCAGCGGCGAAGAATGGCCCAGAACTGGGGATTGTACAGGTAAGTGTTTCCATTTCTGTAACGCAGCACCACTGTATAGTCTTTCCAAAGAGATCTGTGGTCAACGAGCTGATTGAAATACTTGCAGCAGGTACGGATGTTTAACTTGTCTGCCCTTGACAGATATCCAAAGACGTGGACCCAGAGCTCCGGGGGCAGTCTATATGACAGGGGTGCCATTTGCAAAGTTGAGGCTGACGTTCACTGATACGTTAGTATCACTGATTATGAGGGCCGACGTTCCACTCTACTGGTTAAAGTTGCTTACTCGTGAGTAGTACGTTCGTTGATAAAGAAAAATAATGTCCACAGCCGCTCCAGTGTAAACCAAAGATATCCAAATGGTTTATTTCTCTTCCACAGCGAAATCAAGATGCACAATGAATGTTCTGAGAGAATTGTTGAGTATATAGATACAGAAATGTTCTAGAATGTTTGGTTATGACATCATACGGTGCCATCACAAATGTTCTAGAATACTGTGACATCACAAATGTTCTAGAATGTTCTATTATGACATCATACTGTGACATCACAAATGGTCTATTATGACATCATACCATCACAAATGTTCTAGAATGTCTATTATGACATCATACTGTGACATCACAAATGTTCTAGAATGTCTATTATGACATCATACTGTGACATCACAAATGTTCTAGAATGTTCTGCCATTCATTCCTTATGGACCAAAATGTCCTGTTTAAAGTCGATTTGTAACAGAAAGTAATAGCAACTCGAGTTGGACCAAGCCGGTCGCTTTGATACCTTTTTCTTCCTTCTTTTACGCCAATTGGGCCGAAGCAATCTATCCCGGTGTAGGTGAAAGGTGGAGTTGCTTCCATCCGATCTTGAGGTAGGTCGCCCATTCTCTGTTCTTCGTGGGGTCGTCTATACATTCGGCACTTGACACATCTGTAGAGGTGCGACAAGACAGCGCTGCTGCATCCCATAATCCACCATCCATTAGCTCTGAGTGCGTTTGTGGTCATTCCACGCCCTTGGTGTTGGATCTTTTCGTGGTGGTGTTTGATGAGTAGGGATGAGATGTGGCTTTTCTGTGGAAGTATCGCCGGATGTTTTATGTGGGGGTGTAGCTCCGCTTGGCCTAAACGCCCTCCCACACTGAGGATCCCGTTTTCGTCCAGGAAGGGGCTTAGCCTTTGTAGCTTACTTTCTTTGGTCTTGACAAGTTCCTGCTTTTGCTTGAGTCCTTTTATCTCAGCCAGGAAGACCTCTTCTTGAGCAAGCTTAATGATAGCAAGCTCAGCTTATTTTCTTTCTTCGATACTTGTATTCTCGTTGGTGCGTTCTTTTGTATATTCGGCACCTGACACATCTGCAGAGGTGCGATGAGACAGCGCTGCTGCATCCCATGGTCCACCATCCATTAGCTCTGAGTGCGTTTGTTAGGTCAGGACCAGTGAGCAGATGGTCGTAGAGGGAAGTCTCTCGGAAGCGGGCAGAACAGTCAGATACGACGCATGTTTTTCCTGGCTTCTGCGGATGATACACCCCGTGATGAGGTATGTACCAGGCCGGGCTGTTGTCTATCTCTACCTCAGGGACTCTTTCTGCGTCACCACGGGAGATGATATTCTCCATAAAGGTACAGTAGTCCTTGTAATAATTTCCATCTTTGTTCAGTCTTCTTTCGAGACCTTTCAGGCGGTGGATAGCGCTGATCTTGTTGTTAGGTAGCTCTGGTCGTTCTCCTTTGAACGGCAGGGGCATCTCACTGTTTTCCTTCTGTGTGATATTTTCTTTGAGCTTCGACAGGAGCTTCAGGTCATCTTGTGAGATGGGATTATCTTCCTTGGACCTTTCTGAGAAGTCGGACTCGAGGACCTTTAGGCTTTCTGTAGGGGTCACTTCTTTCCCTTTGAGCCGAATTACATAGTGTACTTCTGTTTGAAGGTTGATTGAAGACTCAACATCCGGTGTCACTTGTTTTACAGCGACATCGGCAACAGCTTCTTGACGTAATACTGTGATCCTATTTGATCGTACAGAGGTCTTCTTTGAGTTAAAGAAGCGAGAGTTGATGTAGAACGGGAGCTCTCTCTTGCTCTCTCGCTCTCTCTCTCTCTTGCTATATGTTGACTGTATCATGCCCAGCCTCGGGCAGCACTATTATTTAAGAATATGTTGACTGTATGACATTTTATTTTTATTTATTTTTTTATTATAATTTTTTTTAAATTTATTTTACCTTTAGGGGGGGGGGGGGGGGGGGTCCTCGCGTTTAAAACTCGCACAGGGCCTCGGATTTCTCCAGAGTGAGCCACACTCTACTCATAGAACTACGGTTAAATACACAACCGTATGTATACCGGGGCCCGTCCCCATGCTCCTTGCCGAACAGAGTGAGACTCTGAAGGCCGGGCAGTCTCCTCATTGTTTTTTTTGCCAGTGAATGGTAGTCATCGTAGATAATAAGGTGCTTCAGCTTGGGGAGGTGGGCCATCATGGAGTGAAACTTCTTAACCGGGATGTAGTTTTCTCCAGCCGGAAGATACGCAAGAGATGTCAGATTAGTCAACTGCGAGATGGCGCTGATCACGTTTGTCTCATCGAGGAAGCAAACGCCACACAAACTCAAGCGAGTCAGTTGTTGAGGTAGAGACATCCTGGAATCAAAGTCCATCTTGAGAGGCGACGAGCGCCTCCCTGTGACAGCCAAGCGCTTTAATTTAGGGAATTTCTTTAAGAAGTTGAAGAGGCCCTTGTTGGAGACGTTATCCAGGAACAGTGTGGTGAGAGTTGGAAGCGACAGGGCGAGCTGCTCCCAGGCTTTCTCTCTGACATACAGCTCCACGACAATACGAACACTTTGGATTCTCCAGCGGCGAAGAATGGCCCAGAACTGGGGATTGTACAGGTAAGTGTTTCCATTTCTGTAACGCAGCACCACTGTATAGTCTTTCCAAAGAGATCCGTGGTCAACGAGCTGATTGAAATACTTGCAGCAGGTACGGATGTTTAACTTGTCTGCCCTTGACAGATATCCAAAGACGTGGACCCAGAGCTCCGGGGGCAGTCTATGTGACAGCAGTGCCATTTGCAAAGTTGAGGCTGACGTTCACTGATACGTTAGTATCACTGATTATGAGGGCCGACGTTCCACTCTACTGGTTAAAGTTGCTTACTCGTGAGTAGTACGTTCGTTGATAAAGAAAAATAATGTCCACAGCCGCTCCAGTGTAAAACAAAGATATCCAAATGGTTTATTTCTCTTCCACAGCGAAGTCAAGATGCACAATGAATGTTCTGAGAGAATTGTTGAGTATATAGATACAGAAATGTTCTAGAATGTTTGGTTATGACATCATACGGTGCCATCACAAATGTTCTAGAATACTGTGACATCACAAATGTTCTAGAATGTTTGGTTATGACATCATACGGTGCCATCACAAATGTTCTAGAATACTGTGACATCACAAATGTTCTAGAATGTTCTATTATGACATCATACTGTGACATCACAAATGGTCTATTATGACATCATACTGTGACATCACAAATGTTCTAGAATGTCTATTATGACATCATACTGTGACATCACAAATGTTCTAGAATGTTCTGCCATTCATTCCTTATGGACCAAAATGTCCCGTTTAAAGTCGATTTGTAACAAAAAGTAATAGCAACTCGAGTTGGACCAAGCCGGTCGCTTTGATACCTTACACTTGTGTGTGTTGTGAAAGCTCTGGCAGGAGATACTGGACAGAAATCGGCGGAATAAATAATAACTAGACAATTCCGCGCGGGGGAAATTGTGAAAGTGTGGGTGACGCCTGTGCACCGCCGGCCAACGGGAGAGGGTCTCTCGCGAGTCTCTATGACAAACGGGTCAAAAGATATAAAAAGGGGCGCGGCCTAAGGATCAGGGGAGTGGTCAACATAGACCAATGAAAGAGGATATCCCTACTGAGTACAATGGCACAACCCGCAAGTCTCTACGACAAACGGTTCAAAAGATACAAAAAGGGGGCGCGGCCTAAGGACGTGGTCAATATAGACCAATGAAAGAGGATATCCCTACTGAGTACAATGGTACAACCAGCAAGTTTCTACGACAAACGGTTCAAAAGATACAAAAAGGGGGTGTGGCCTAAGGATCAGGGGAGTGGTCAACATAGTCCAATGAAAGAGGATATCCCTACTGAGTACAATGGCACAACCCGCAAGTGTCTATGACAAACGGTTAAAAAGATACAAAAAGGGGCAGGCCTAATGATAAGGGGGAGGGGCCGAACCATGGGGGCGTTGTCAACATAGACCAGGGGTCGGCAATTAGGTCTGGCCACGGGCCAGATTTTCCCCAAGCCTTTGATTGGCGGGCCAGGACCAAAAACAATGGCTAATTTAATATACTGATAGTGAAAAATGCAGCACTGCGGCGGGTGCATACACTTAATAATAATAATAATAATAATAATAATAATAATAATAATAATAATAATAATAATAATAATAATAATAATAACTTTATTTTTATAGCACTTTTCATACAGAGGTTGCAGTTCACAGTGCTTCACAACAGTAAAAAACACAGGCATAAGCGAGCACTCGCAAATGGGGGACCCTGATGTTTTTATCTGGTCTGCATCCCAAGTTCAAGTTTCTTTAATAGTTGTCATACAGAAGTACAGAATACTTTTATACAAAATGCTTCTTTCTGTTACGCTCCAGAGACTGTGCTAGACAAAAGATAAAATAAAATAGTATAGCATGTACAAATAGAAGTAAAATAGAAGTCACGTACGTAGACACAGTGTTCAGTATATACATATGTACAATGTTCGATGCAGAATAGAGTAACTGAGTTACCATACAATATACTAATATACAATACTATATAGTGCAAAGCAGAAATGGGATGAGGTACAATTTAGGTAAAATTTACAGTAAGGTGTACTGAGGTATGGGTTGTAGTGCAAATCCTTTACCAATAAATATAAAGTGTGTTTAGGTGTTCTAAAGTGTGGAGAGTGGGTGCTGCAGTGTGTTGTTTGTTTAAAGTGAGTGTGTGCGTGTGGATGTGTGTGTTGTGAGTGCATTTGATGGTTGTTGCATAGTGTTATTGTTCGTTGAGCAACCTGATGGCCTGGGGGTAGAAGCTTCTTCTGAGTCTTTCTGTGCTTGCCATGAGACTCCGGTATCGCTTGCCTGACCGCAGCAGTTCAAAGAGGCAGTTGTTTGGGTGGCTGGAGTCCTTAATAATTCTCTTAGCCTTACCCCTGCACCGCTTTTTGTAAATGTTCTGGAGAGTGGGAAGCCCCCCTCCAATTGTGCGTTCGGCTGAACGTGCTACTCTCTGTAGTCTGCTTCGGTCTTGTGCGGTGCTATTCCCAAACCAGGAGGTGATATTGCCAGTCAGGATGCTCTCTATTGTACATGAGTAGAAGTTCTTAAGGATCTTCTGACTGACTTGGAACTTCCTTAGGTGCCTTCTTCACAACACTGTCAATGTGTGTGGTCCATGTCAAGTCCTCGGATATGTGGGCTCCAAGGCACTTAAAACTGTTCACTCTCTCAACCGGTGCCCCGTCGATGCTGAGGGGGCTGTAGTCCCTGACCCTGACCTCCTAAAGTCCACAATCATCTCCTTTGTTTTGCTGACGTTCAGTGAGAGGCTGACATACTGGGATTCATGATAAATATGATGCTGCCATACTGGGATTCATCAGAAATATGATGCTGACATACTGGGATTAATCAGAAATATGATGCTGACATACTGCGATTCATGAGAAATATGATGCTGACATACTGGGATTCATGAGTAATATGATGCTGACATACTGAGATCCATCAGAAATATGATGCTGACATACTGGGATTCATCAGAAATATGATGCTGACATACTGCGATTCATGAGAAATATGATGCTGACATACTGAGATTCATGAGTAATATGATGCTGACATACTGAGATCCATCAGAAATATGATGCTGACATACTGGGATTCATGAGAAATATGATGCTGACATACTGGGATTCATGATAAATATGATGTTGACATACTGGGATTCATGATAAATATGATGTTGACATACTGAGATTCATGATAAATATGATGCTGACATACTGAGATTCATGATAAATATGATGTTGACATACTGAGATTCATGATAAATATGATGTTGACATACTGAGATCCATCAGAAATATGATGCTGACATACTGGGATTCATGATAAATATGATGTTGACATACTGGGATTCATGATAAATATGATGTTGACATACTGAGATTCATCAGAAATATGATGTTGACATACTGAGATTCATGATAAATATGATGTTGACATACTGAGATTCATCAGAAATATGATGCTGACATACTGGGATTCATGAAAAATATGATGCTGACATACTGGGATTCATGAGAAATATCATATTGACATACAACAGTTGAATAGTCTGACTGAGTCTGCTGCCTTCAATCTGATTGGTCCTGGCGTTCAGACCTAACTACTCCACCAGAACACTGTCACCTTGTACATACGTCGAATGTAATAATACAATATATATATATTTTTTAAACAACAACAACATAATGATAGATATTGGTGTGCTAATGCATCACAACATTTATCACACTGATCGGCCTGATGGTGTCGCTATAATCAAAGGTAAGAAATATAATTTATTTAATATTTAACTTATATTTATTTTTGATTGTGTGTATTCTCATAATAGCCACAGTATAACTGATAATACATTTACATAGTTGGACTTATTAACGAATCAGATGAATGGTTATTGTATTATGAGCTACAGGTGGTAGTGAAGTCATGTACTTACTAACTAAAATTATAAAAAAAAATTATCTAAAATTATTATGTATTATTACATTTTTTTACTTGTGATTTAAAAGAAAAAAGCTAAACCATGATAAAGTATAAACATACTTAGAACATACGGATACAAATTGAAACGACATCCAACAATGTAATGACAAAGACACAGAGCTGCAGCAGGATATCAAAGCGCCCGGGAGGCTCGTTCAAGGTCAACTGACAATCAAAAACATTTTGTTCCGGTTTCATTCCAGATTCACACAAAGCAGGACGTTCATTGAAGTTTACTTCAAAAGACCAGCGCTTTGCTGTTACCGTGTTTGATGTATCGACTCCCATCTGGAACCCTCTAGATCTGCATATCATTGTCTCGCCCGCAACACTGAATGAAAGTTATAAAGCTAGAGATTTATCCTGCCTTACACCTGTCCATATATCTTTCAGATCGGCTCAGCGGGGTCAGGAGAACGGGCCAGAAGGTCACAGGACCTGGTCACTTCTTTTCACACTAGGCCCTGTTTTCTTCTTCTTGTTGTTGTTGATTGGATTAAATTAGATGTATTGCCATTGCACAGGTACAAGTACAGAGTAGTGTGTGAATATGTGGACTATATACTGTGTGACATCCTCCGGCACGACGCAAAACACAAGCAGATTTCTTGAACTGATTTTAATGAAGAAGCTTGATCCAACCTCATCCAAACCTTCATCCAAACCTTCATCCAAACCGTAAAATCTGTATGAAATACAAATGCATACAAAAGATACTATTACTATTACAAGTTCATTAAAACCCATGGTCGGAACGTCACTAACATATACCACAATTATTATCTACAACAATCAATACCTTATTGGCTGCGTGCCAGGATATGAGAACATCGATGCGTTATGGAAGTATGTCTTGTGTCCGTTTCTTGGAAGATTGTCTTGTTACGTTGACTTGATGGATTGTTCTTTGCTTATTAGAACGCCAGGTAAGTCCATTACCATTCAAGTTCACTGTTCCAACGCAAGAGAGCGAGAGGGCGGAAACACGTCACCGGATACCAGGTGTGTCAACTCTCGTGAGATGTGGTAATTGCACAAACAAAATAGAAAAATAGTGCGCCACTAATATATATCTTATATAAAACAAATAAGAAATACAGTGAAAAGCAATTGAGTACAAAAATGTTGTACAATTATACAAAAATAAGCATATAAATTGTAAACATAAATAACTATATTAACCAACTGTTAACCATAGCTGCAGTTACACTCCCACCAATTACACATACCAATAAATGTGGAATGTCTTATTGCACATACTTATAGAATGTGGAATTTCTTATTGTGGATACTTCAAAGAATATGTCTCTAGGATCAATTGGATTCAACCAGGTAAGTATCTCCCTTTAGTGCAAAACAAAACAAAACAAAAACTCCTATTTTAGAGTAAAGGCAAGCAGAAAATGGGTAAGTGCCAAAACAACTTAATGTTAAATGACTCACTAATGCTCTAGTCTGCTTCTATCAATGTAATGATCTTGTGTATTGGTCTCTCTAAATACACCGCACTGGTTGTAGCTTTCCCTTTGCTATCGTATGTGGTGTGGCTTACTAGCAGCTTCAACTTTCTGACTCTACCATCTTGTCCTGGGTAGACTTCAGTGACTCTTGCTAGTCGCCATTCGTTGCGTGGTGTCAATTCATCTTGGAGAAGGACGATGTCGTTGACTTTGGAGTTCCTTCTGGTTTTACACCACTTCTGTCTCTGTTGTAAGTTGAGAAGATATTCTTTCCTCCATCTTGTCGAAAACTCGTTGGCCAAATACTGAACTCGGCGCCACCTCTTTTGTAGGTACAAATCTTCTTTGATGCATTGTCCAGGTGGGGGCAGAATGATTGTAGATTTCATCATTAGAATGTGATTCGGGGTTAAAGGGTCAGGTCCGGATGGGTCATTCAGAAACTCAGCGGAGAGCGGCCTGCTATTGATTATGGACATGACCTCGTACAGGTACGTCCGGAGAGAGGTGCTCTCAAGCCTTTGTGAGGACTGGTCCAGTATGGTAGTCAATATGCTTCTTATCGTTCTTATTTGCCTCTCCCATACACCGCCCATGTGGCTTGCCGCTGGAGGATTCATGAGAAACTCACATCCCAGAGCCTTCAGTCTTTCTTCACTCATTCCCTTCGTGAGTTCTGTAAATTCTCTTCTTGCGCCAACAAAATTGGTTCCTTGATCGCATCTGAGTTGGCGAACGTTTCCTCTGATCGCAATGAATGATCTGAGTGCATTGATGAATGAATCTGTAGTCATATCGTCAATCACTTCTATGTGAACGGATCTTGAGCATAGACAGGTGAGTATAAGTCCATATCTTTTTAGATCTTTTTTTCCTTCTTTTACGCCAATTGGGCCGAAGCAATCTATCCCGGTGTAGGTGAAAGGTGGAGTTGCTTCCATCCGATCTTGAGGTAGGTCGCCCATTCTCTGTTCTTCGTGGGGTCGTCTATACATTCGGCACTTGACACATCTGTAGAGGTGCGACGAGACAGCGCTGCTGCATCCCATAATCCACCATCCATTAGCTCTGAGTGCGTTTGTGGTCATTCCACGCCCTTGGTGTTGGATCTTTTCGTGGTGGTGTTTGATGAGTAGGGATGAGATGTGGCTTTTCTGTGGAAGTATCGCCGGATGTTTTATGTGGGGGTGTAGCTCCGCTTGGCCTAAACGCCCTCCCACCCTGAGGATCCCGTTTTCGTCCAGGAAGGGGCTTAGCCTTTGTAGCTTACTTTCTTTGGTCTTGACAAGTTCCTGCTTTTGCTTGAGTCCTTTTATCTCAGCCAGGAAGACCTCTTCTTGAGCAAGCTTAATGATAGCAAGCTCAGCTTATTTTCTTTCTTCGATACTTGTATTCTCGTTGGTGCGTTCTTTTGTATATTCGGCACCTGACACATCTGCAGAGGTGCGATGAGACAGCGCTGCTGCATCCCATGGTCCACCATCCATTAGCTCTGAGTGCGTTTGTTAGGTCAGGACCAGTGAGCAGATGGTCGTAGAGGGAAGTCTCTCGGAAGCGGGCAGAACAGTCAAATACGACGCGTATTTTTCCTGGCTTCTGCGGATGATACACCCCGTGATGAGGTATGTACCAGGCCGGGCTGTTGTCTATCTCTACCTCAGGGACTCTTTCTGCGTCACCACGGGAGATGATATTCTCCATAAAGGTACAGTAGTCCTTGTAATAATTTCCATCTTTGTTCAGTCTTCTTTCGAGACCTTTCAGGCGGTGGATAGCGCTGATCTTGTTGTTAGGTAGCTCTGGTCGTTCTCCTTTGAACGGCAGGGGCATCTCACTGTTTTCCTTCTGTGTGATATTTTCTTTGAGCTTCGACAGGAGCTTCAGGTCATCTTGTGAGATGGGATTATCTTCCTTGGACCTTTCTGAGAAGTCGGACTCGAGGACCTTTAGGCTTTCTGTAGGGGTCACTTCTTTCCCTTTGAGCCGAATTACATAGTGTACTTCTGTTTGAAGGTTGATTGAAGACTCAACATCCGGTGTCACTTGTTTTACAGCGACATCGGCAACAGCTTCTTGACGTAATACTGTGATCCTATTTGATCGTACAGAGGTCTTCTTTGAGTTAAAGAAGCGAGAGTTGATGTAGAACGGGAGCTCTCTCTTGCTCTCTCGCTCTCTCTCTCTCTTGCTATATGTTGACTGTATCATGCCCAGCCTCGGGCAGCACTATTATTTAAGAATATGTTGACTGTATGACATTTTATTTTTATTTATTTTTTTATTATAATTTTTTTTAAATTTATTTTACCTTTAGGGGGGGGGGGGGGGGGGGTCCTCGCGTTTAAAACTCGCACAGGGCCTCGGATTTCTCCAGAGTGAGCCACACTCTACTCATAGAACTACGGTTAAATACACAACCGTATGTATACCGGGGCCCGTCCCCATGCTCCTTGCCGAACAGAGTGAGACTCTGAAGGCCGGGCAGTCTCCTCATTGTTTTTTTTGCCAGTGAATGGTAGTCATCGTAGATAATAAGGTGCTTCAGCTTGGGGAGGTGGGCCATCATGGAGTGAAACTTCTTAACCGGGATGTAGTTTTCTCCAGCCGGAAGATACGCAAGAGATGTCAGATTAGTCAACTGCGAGATGGCGCTGATCACGTTTGTCTCATCGAGGAAGCAAACGCCACACAAACTCAAGCGAGTCAGTTGTTGAGGTAGAGACATCCTGGAATCAAAGTCCATCTTGAGAGGCGACGAGCGCCTCCCTGTGACAGCCAAGCGCTTTAATTTAGGGAATTTCTTTAAGAAGTTGAAGAGGCCCTTGTTGGAGACGTTATCCAGGAACAGTGTGGTGAGAGTTGGAAGCGACAGGGCGAGCTGCTCCCAGGCTTTCTCTCTGACATACAGCTCCACGACAATACAAACACTTTGGATTCTCCAGCGGCGAAGAATGGCCCAGAACTGGGGATTGTACAGGTAAGTGTTTCCATTTCTGTAACGCAGCACCACTGTATAGTCTTTCCAAAGAGATCCGTGGTCAACGAGCTGATTGAAATACTTGCAGCAGGTACGGATGTTTAACTTGTCTGCCCTTGACAGATATCCAAAGACGTGGACCCAGAGCTCCGGGGGCAGTCTATGTGACAGCAGTGCCATTTGCAAAGTTGAGGCTGACGTTCACTGATACGTTAGTATCACTGATTATGAGGGCCGACGTTCCACTCTACTGGTTAAAGTTGCTTACTCGTGAGTAGTACGTTCGTTGATAAAGAAAAATAATGTCCACAGCCGCTCCAGTGTAAAACAAAGATATCCAAATGGTTTATTTCTCTTCCACAGCGAAGTCAAGATGCACAATGAATGTTCTGAGAGAATTGTTGAGTATATAGATACAGAAATGTTCTAGAATGTTTGGTTATGACATCATACGGTGCCATCACAAATGTTCTAGAATACTGTGACATCACAAATGTTCTAGAATGTTTGGTTATGACATCATACGGTGCCATCACAAATGTTCTAGAATACTGTGACATCACAAATGTTCTAGAATGTTCTATTATGACATCATACTGTGACATCACAAATGGTCTATTATGACATCATACTGTGACATCACAAATGTTCTAGAATGTCTATTATGACATCATACTGTGACATCACAAATGTTCTAGAATGTTCTGCCATTCATTCCTTATGGACCAAAATGTCCCGTTTAAAGTCGATTTGTAACAAAAAGTAATAGCAACTCGAGTTGGACCAAGCCGGTCGCTTTGATACCTTACACTTGTGTGTGTTGTGAAAGCTCTGGCAGGAGATACTGGACAGAAATCGGCGGAATAAATAATAACTAGACAATTCCGCGCGGGGGAAATTGTGAAAGTGTGGGTGACGCCTGTGCACCGCCGGCCAACGGGAGAGGGTCTCTCGCGAGTCTCTATGACAAACGGGTCAAAAGATATAAAAAGGGGCGCGGCCTAAGGATCAGGGGAGTGGTCAACATAGACCAATGAAAGAGGATATCCCTACTGAGTACAATGGCACAACCCGCAAGTCTCTACGACAAACGGTTCAAAAGATACAAAAAGGGGGCGCGGCCTAAGGACGTGGTCAATATAGACCAATGAAAGAGGATATCCCTACTGAGTACAATGGTACAACCAGCAAGTTTCTACGACAAACGGTTCAAAAGATACAAAAAGGGGGTGTGGCCTAAGGATCAGGGGAGTGGTCAACATAGTCCAATGAAAGAGGATATCCCTACTGAGTACAATGGCACAACCCGCAAGTGTCTATGACAAACGGTTAAAAAGATACAAAAAGGGGCAGGCCTAATGATAAGGGGGAGGGGCCGAACCATGGGGGCGTTGTCAACATAGACCAGGGGTCGGCAATTAGGTCTGGCCACGGGCCAGATTTTCCCCAAGCCTTTGATTGGCGGGCCAGGACCAAAAACAATGGCTAATTTAATATACTGATAGTGAAAAATGCAGCACTGCGGCGGGTGCATACACTTAATAATAATAATAATAATAATAATAATAATAATAATAATAATAATAATAATAACTTTATTTTTATAGCACTTTTCATACAGAGGTTGCAGTTCACAGTGCTTCACAACAGTAAAAAACACAGGCATAAGCGAGCACTCGCAAATGGGGGACCCTGATGTTTTTATCTGGTCTGCATCCCAAGTTCAAGTTTCTTTAATAGTTGTCATACAGAAGTACAGAATACTTTTATACAAAATGCTTCTTTCTGTTACGCTCCAGAGACTGTGCTAGACAAAAGATAAAATAAAATAGTATAGCATGTACAAATAGAAGTAAAATAGAAGTCACGTACGTAGACACAGTGTTCAGTATATACATATGTACAATGTTCGATGCAGAATAGAGTAACTGAGTTACCATACAATATACTAATATACAATACTATATAGTGCAAAGCAGAAATGGGATGAGGTACAATTTAGGTAAAATTTACAGTAAGGTGTACTGAGGTATGGGTTGTAGTGCAAATCCTTTACCAATAAATATAAAGTGTGTTTAGGTGTTCTAAAGTGTGGAGAGTGGGTGCTGCAGTGTGTTGTTTGTTTAAAGTGAGTGTGTGCGTGTGGATGTGTGTGTTGTGAGTGCATTTGATGGTTGTTGCATAGTGTTATTGTTCGTTGAGCAACCTGATGGCCTGGGGGTAGAAGCTTCTTCTGAGTCTTTCTGTGCTTGCCATGAGACTCCGGTATCGCTTGCCTGACCGCAGCAGTTCAAAGAGGCAGTTGTTTGGGTGGCTGGAGTCCTTAATAATTCTCTTAGCCTTACCCCTGCACCGCTTTTTGTAAATGTTCTGGAGAGTGGGAAGCCCCCCTCCAATTGTGCGTTCGGCTGAACGTGCTACTCTCTGTAGTCTGCTTCGGTCTTGTGCGGTGCTATTCCCAAACCAGGAGGTGATATTGCCAGTCAGGATGCTCTATGTACATGAGTAGAAGTTCTTAAGGATCTTCTGACTGACTTGGAACTTCCTTAGGTGCCTTCTTCACAACACTGTCAATGTGTGTGGTCCATGTCAAGTCCTCGGATATGTGGGCTCCAAGGCACTTAAAACTGTTCACTCTCTCAACCGGTGCCCCGTCGATGCTGAGGGGGCTGTAGTCCCTGACCCTGACCTCCTAAAGTCCACAATCATCTCCTTTGTTTTGCTGACGTTCAGTGAGAGGCTGACATACTGGGATTCATGATAAATATGATGCTGCCATACTGGGATTCATCAGAAATATGATGCTGACATACTGGGATTAATCAGAAATATGATGCTGACATACTGCGATTCATGAGAAATATGATGCTGACATACTGGGATTCATGAGTAATATGATGCTGACATACTGAGATCCATCAGAAATATGATGCTGACATACTGGGATTCATCAGAAATATGATGCTGACATACTGCGATTCATGAGAAATATGATGCTGACATACTGAGATTCATGAGTAATATGATGCTGACATACTGAGATCCATCAGAAATATGATGCTGACATACTGGGATTCATGAGAAATATGATGCTGACATACTGGGATTCATGATAAATATGATGTTGACATACTGGGATTCATGATAAATATGATGTTGACATACTGATATTCATGATAAATATGATGCTGACATACTGAGATTCATGATAAATATGATGTTGACATACTGAGATTCATGATAAATATGATGTTGACATACTGAGATCCATCAGAAATATGATGCTGACATACTGGGATTCATGATAAATATGATGTTGACATACTGGGATTCATGATAAATATGATGTTGACATACTGAGATTCATCAGAAATATGATGTTGACATACTGAGATTCATGATAAATATGATGTTGACATACTGAGATTCATCAGAAATATGATGCTGACATACTGGGATTCATGAAAAATATGATGCTGACATACTGGGATTCATGAGAAATATCATATTGACATACAACAGTTGAATAGTCTGACTGAGTCTGCTGCCTTCAATCTGATTGGTCCTGGCGTTCAGACCTAACTACTCCACCAGAACACTGTCACCTTGTACATACGTCGAATGTAATAATACAATATATATATATTTTTTAAACAACAACAACATAATGATAGATATTGGTGTGCTAATGCATCACAACATTTATCACACTGATCGGCCTGATGGTGTCGCTATAATCAAAGGTAAGAAATATAATTTATTTAATATTTAACTTATATTTATTTTTGATTGTGTGTATTCTCATAATAGCCACAGTATAACTGATAATACATTTACATAGTTGGACTTATTAACGAATCAGATGAATGGTTATTGTATTATGAGCTACAGGTGGTAGTGAAGTCATGTACTTACTAACTAAAATTATAAAAAAAAATTATCTAAAATTATTATGTATTATTACATTTTTTTACTTGTGATTTAAAAGAAAAAAGCTAAACCATGATAAAGTATAAACATACTTAGAACATACGGATACAAATTGAAACGACATCCAACAATGTAATGACAAAGACACAGAGCTGCAGCAGGATATCAAAGCGCCCGGGAGGCTCGTTCAAGGTCAACTGACAATCAAAAACATTTTGTTCCGGTTTCATTCCAGATTCACACAAAGCAGGACGTTCATTGAAGTTTACTTCAAAAGACCAGCGCTTTGCTGTTACCGTGTTTGATGTATCGACTCCCATCTGGAACCCTCTAGATCTGCATATCATTGTCTCGCCCGCAACACTGAATGAAAGTTATAAAGCTAGAGATTTATCCTGCCTTACACCTGTCCATATATCTTTCAGATCGGCTCAGCGGGGTCAGGAGAACGGGCCAGAAGGTCACAGGACCTGGTCACTTCTTTTCACACTAGGCCCTGTTTTCTTCTTCTTGTTGTTGTTGATTGGATTAAATTAGATGTATTGCCATTGCACAGGTACAAGTACAGAGTAGTGTGTGAATATGTGGACTATATACTGTGTGACATCCTCCGGCACGACGCAAAACACAAGCAGATTTCTTGAACTGATTTTAATGAAGAAGCTTGATCCAACCTCATCCAAACCTTCATCCAAACCTTCATCCAAACCGTAAAATCTGTATGAAATACAAATGCATACAAAAGATACTATTACTATTACAAGTTCATTAAAACCCATGGTCGGAACGTCACTAACATATACCACAATTATTATCTACAACAATCAATACCTTATTGGCTGCGTGCCAGGATATGAGAACATCGATGCGTTATGGAAGTATGTCTTGTGTCCGTTTCTTGGAAGATTGTCTTGTTACGTTGACTTGATGGATTGTTCTTTGCTTATTAGAACGCCAGGTAAGTCCATTACCATTCAAGTTCACTGTTCCAACGCAAGAGAGCGAGAGGGCGGAAACACGTCACCGGATACCAGGTGTGTCAACTCTCGTGAGATGTGGTAATTGCACAAACAAAATAGAAAAATAGTGCGCCACTAATATATATCTTATATAAAACAAATAAGAAATACAGTGAAAAGCAATTGAGTACAAAAATGTTGTACAATTATACAAAAATAAGCATATAAATTGTAAACATAAATAACTATATTAACCAACTGTTAACCATAGCTGCAGTTACACTCCCACCAATTACACATACCAATAAATGTGGAATGTCTTATTGCACATACTTATAGAATGTGGAATTTCTTATTGTGGATACTTCAAAGAATATGTCTCTAGGATCAATTGGATTCAACCAGGTAAGTATCTCCCTTTAGTGCAAAACAAAACAAAACAAAAACTCCTATTTTAGAGTAAAGGCAAGCAGAAAATGGGTAAGTGCCAAAACAACTTAATGTTAAATGACTCACTAATGCTCTAGTCTGCTTCTATCAATGTAATGATCTTGTGTATTGGTCTCTCTAAATACACCGCACTGGTTGTAGCTTTCCCTTTGCTATCGTATGTGGTGTGGCTTACTAGCAGCTTCAACTTTCTGACTCTACCATCTTGTCCTGGGTAGACTTCAGTGACTCTTGCTAGTCGCCATTCGTTGCGTGGTGTCAATTCATCTTGGAGAAGGACGATGTCGTTGACTTTGGAGTTCCTTCTGGTTTTACACCACTTCTGTCTCTGTTGTAAGTTGAGAAGATATTCTTTCCTCCATCTTGTCGAAAACTCGTTGGCCAAATACTGAACTCGGCGCCACCTCTTTTGTAGGTACAAATCTTCTTTGATGCATTGTCCAGGTGGGGGCAGAATGATTGTAGATTTCATCATTAGAATGTGATTCGGGGTTAAAGGGTCAGGTCCGGATGGGTCATTCAGAAACTCAGCGGAGAGCGGCCTGCTATTGATTATGGACATGACCTCGTACAGGTACGTCCGGAGAGAGGTGCTCTCAAGCCTTTGTGAGGACTGGTCCAGTATGGTAGTCAATATGCTTCTTATCGTTCTTATTTGCCTCTCCCATACACCGCCCATGTGGCTTGCCGCTGGAGGATTCATGAGAAACTCACATCCCAGAGCCTTCAGTCTTTCTTCACTCATTCCCTTCGTGAGTTCTGTAAATTCTCTTCTTGCGCCAACAAAATTGGTTCCTTGATCGCATCTGAGTTGGCGAACGTTTCCTCTGATCGCAATGAATGATCTGAGTGCATTGATGAATGAATCTGTAGTCATATCGTCAATCACTTCTATGTGAACGGATCTTGAGCATAGACAGGTGAGTATAAGTCCATATCTTTTTAGATCTTTTTTTCCTTCTTTTACGCCAATTGGGCCGAAGCAATCTATCCCGGTGTAGGTGAAAGGTGGAGTTGCTTCCATCCGATCTTGAGGTAGGTCGCCCATTCTCTGTTCTTCGTGGGGTCGTCTATACATTCGGCACTTGACACATCTGTAGAGGTGCGACGAGACAGCGCTGCTGCATCCCATAATCCACCATCCATTAGCTCTGAGTGCGTTTGTGGTCATTCCACGCCCTTGGTGTTGGATCTTTTCGTGGTGGTGTTTGATGAGTAGGGATGAGATGTGGCTTTTCTGTGGAAGTATCGCCGGATGTTTTATGTGGGGGTGTAGCTCCGCTTGGCCTAAACGCCCTCCCACCCTGAGGATCCCGTTTTCGTCCAGGAAGGGGCTTAGCCTTTGTAGCTTACTTTCTTTGGTCTTGACAAGTTCCTGCTTTTGCTTGAGTCCTTTTATCTCAGCCAGGAAGACCTCTTCTTGAGCAAGCTTAATGATAGCAAGCTCAGCTTATTTTCTTTCTTCGATACTTGTATTCTCGTTGGTGCGTTCTTTTGTATATTCGGCACCTGACACATCTGCAGAGGTGCGATGAGACAGCGCTGCTGCATCCCATGGTCCACCATCCATTAGCTCTGAGTGCGTTTGTTAGGTCAGGACCAGTGAGCAGATGGTCGTAGAGGGAAGTCTCTCGGAAGCGGGCAGAACAGTCAAATACGACGCGTATTTTTCCTGGCTTCTGCGGATGATACACCCCGTGATGAGGTATGTACCAGGCCGGGCTGTTGTCTATCTCTACCTCAGGGACTCTTTCTGCGTCACCACGGGAGATGATATTCTCCATAAAGGTACAGTAGTCCTTGTAATAATTTCCATCTTTGTTCAGTCTTCTTTCGAGACCTTTCAGGCGGTGGATAGCTCTGATCTTGTTGTTAGCTAGCTCTGGTCGTTCCCTTTTGAACGGCAGGGGCATCTCACTGTTTTCCTTCTGTGTGATATTTTCTATCAGCTTCGACAGGAGCTTCAGGTCATCTTGTGAGATGGGATTATCTTCCTTGGACCTTTCTGAGAAGTCGGACTCGAGGACCTTTAGGCTTTCTGTAGGGGTCACTTCTTTCCCTTTGAGCCGATTTACATAGTGTACTTCTGTTTGAAGGTTGATTGAAGACTCAACATCCGGTGTCACTTGTTTTACCTCTATATGATGACTAATGGGGATTCTGTTTGAACTCCCTGCATCTGCCAGGACCCTGACGAGCTCTGAAGTACTTTCACCCAAGAGGAGGACTACCGTTCTTGGTGCAGAGAGCACATACAGGGAAGGAGGAGTTGTAGGAGCAGGCATTTGGTTGACTGGTCTCCTCTCACTATCCGGTTTGATGTTTAGCTTCTCTTCTTCTTTTTTCGCCACTTGGTCGTACACTTGTTTTCTCGCTTGGGCTACATTTAGACTTTTCATTTCCTCCAGTTGCTGTACCCTTCTTTTCCTTTCATCCAGGGTTCTTTGGAGGGCTGTATGCTGCGATATCATTTGAGCTTTGATTTTAGCGTCCTCTTCCTCTTGCTGCATTTTTCTTTTCAAATCATCTTTCTTTCTCTCCAAGCGATCCTTGACAGCTGCTGCTTCTAGTTCGGCTATCTGTTCTTTAGCTCCATCTTCCAGCCGCCGTATTCTTCCTTTCAACTCATCTGTGAATCTCTCCAATTTTCTTTTCAACTCATCTTTTTCTCTCTCCAAGCGATGCTTAACAGCTGCTGTTTCTTGTTCGGCTATCTGTTTTTCAGCTTCCTCTTCCAGCCGCTGTATTTCTCATTGTTCTTGGTGTTGCTCTTTTGTTAGCTTGAGAACAGCTTGGCCTGCAGCGACATCGGCAACAACTTCTTGACGTAATACTGTGATCCTATTTGATCGTACAGAGGTCTTCTTTGAGTTAAAGAAGCGAGAGTTGATGTAGAACGGGAGCTCTCTCTTGCTCTCTCGCTCTCTCTCTCTCTCTCTTGCTATATGTTGACTGTATCATGCCCAGCCTCGGGCAGCGCTATTATTTAAGAATATGTTGACTGTATGACATTTTATTTTTATTTATTTTTTTTTATTATAATTTTTTTTAATTTCTTTTACCTTTAGGGGGGGGGGGGGGGGGGGTCCTCGCGTTTAAAACTTGCACAGGGCCTGGTATTTCTCCAAGGCGGCCTCGCTGAGCAACACTCTACTCATAGAACTACGGTTATATACACAACCGGATGTATACCGGCAAGGACCAAGCTCCTTGACGAACAGAGTGAGACTCTGAAGGCCGGGCAGTCTCCTCATTGTTTTTTTTGCCAGTGAATGGTAGTCATCGTAGATAATAAGGTGCTTCAGCTTGGGGAGGCGGGCCATCATGGAGTGAAACTTCTTAACCGGGATGTAGTTTTCTCCAGCCGGAAGATACGCAAGAGATGTCAGATTAGTCAACTGCGAGATGGCGCTGATCACGTTTGTCTCATCGAGGAAGCAAACGCCACACAAACTCAAGCGAGTCAGTTGTTGAGGTAGAGACATCCTGGAATCAAAGTCCAACTTGAGAGGCGACGAGCGCCTCCCTGTGACAGCCAAGCGCTTTAAGTTAGGGAATTTCTTTAAGAAGTTGAAGAGGCCCTTGTTGGAGACGTTATCCAGGAACAGTGTGGTGAGAGTTGGAAGCGACAGGGCGAGCAGCTCCCAGGCTTTCTCTCTGACATACAGCTCCACGACAATACGAACACTTTGGATTCTCCAGCGGCGAAGAATGGCCCAGAACTGGGGATTGTACAGGTAAGTGTTTCCATTTCTGTAACGCAGCACCACTGTATAGTCTTTCCAAAGAGATCCGTGGTCAACGAGCTGATTGAAATACTTGCAGCAGGTACGGATGTTAAACTTGTCTGCCCTTGACAGATATCCAAAGACGTGGACCCAGAGCTCCGGGGGCAGTCTATATGACAGGGGTGCCATTTGCAAAGTTGAGGCTGACGTTCACTGATACGTTAGTATCACTGATTATGAGGGCCGACGTTCCACTCTACTGGTTAAAGTTGCTTACTCGTGAGTAGTACGTTCGTTGATAAAGAAAAATAATGTCCACAGCCGCTCCAGTGTAAAACAAAGATATCCAAATGGTTTATTTCTCTTCCACAGCGAAGTCAAGATGCACAATGAATGTTCTGAGAGAATTGTTGAGTATATAGATACAGAAATGTTCTAGAATGTTTGGTTATGACATCATACGGTGCCATCACAAATGTTCTAGAATACTGTGACATCACAAATGTTCTAGAATGTTTGGTTATGACATCATACGGTGCCATCACAAATGTTCTAGAATACTGTGACATCACAAATGTTCTAGAATGTTCTATTATGACATCATACTGTGACATCACAAATGGTCTATTATGACATCATACTGTGACATCACAAATGTTCTAGAATACTGTGACATCACAAATGTTCTAGAATGTTCTATTATGACATCATACTGTGACATCACAAATGGTCTATTATGACATCATACTGTGACATCACAAATGTTCTAGAATGTCTATTATGACATCATACTGTGACATCACAAATGTTCTAGAATGTTCTGCCATTCATTCCTTATGGACCAAAATGTCCCGTTTAAAGTCGATTTGTAACAAAAAGTAATAGCAACTCGAGTTGGACCAAGCCGGTCGCTTTGATACCTTACACTTGTGTGTGTTGTGAAAGCTCTGGCAGGAGATACTGGACAGAAATCGGCGGAATAAATAATAACTAGACAATTCCGCGCGGGGGAAATTGTGAAAGTGTGGGTGACGCCTGTGCACCGCCGGCCAACGGGAGAGGGTCTCTCGCGAGTCTCTATGACAAACGGGTCAAAAGATATAAAAAGGGGCGCGGCCTAAGGATTCCTCCAGTTGCTGTACCCTTCTTTTCCTTTCATCCAGGGTTCTTTGGAGGGCTGTATGCTGCGATATCATTTGAGCTTTGATTTTAGCGTCCTCTTCCTCTTGCTGCATTTTTCTTTTCAAATCATCTTTCTTTCTCTCCAAGCGATCCTTGACAGCTGCTGCTTCTTGTTCGGCTATCTGTTCTTTAGCTCCATCTTCCAGCCGCCGTATTCTTCCTTTCAACTCATCTGTGAATCTCTCCAATTTTCTTTTCAACTCATCTTTTTCTCTCTCCAAGCGACGCTTAACAGCTGCTGCTTCTTGTTCGGCTATCTGTTTTTCAGCTTCCTCTTCCAGCCGCTGTATTTCTCGTTGTTCTTGGTGTTGCTCTTTTGTTAGCTTGAGAACAGCTTGGCCTGCAGCGACATCGACAACAGCTTCTTGACGTAATACTGTGATCCTATTTGATCGTACAGAGGTCTTCTTTGAGTTAAAGAAGCGAGAGTTGATGTAGAACGGGAGCTCTCTCTTGCTCTCTCGCTCTCTCTCTCTCTCTCTCTCTTGCTATATGTTGACTGTATCATGCCCAGCCTCGGGCAGCGCTATTATTTAAGAATATGTTGACTGTATGACATTTTATTTATTTTTTTTTTTTTATTATAATTTTTTTTAATTTCTTTTACCTTTAGGGGGGGGGGGGGGGGGGTCCTCGCGTTTAAAACGTGCACAGGGCCTGGTATTTCTCCAAGGCGGCCTCGCTGAGCCATACTCTACTCATAGAACTACGGTTATATACACAACCGTATGTATACCGGCAAGGACCAAGCTCCTTGCCGAACAGAGTGAGACTCTGAAGGCCGGGCAGTCTCCTCATTGTTTTTTTTGCCAGTGAATGGTAGTCATCGTAGATAATAAGGTGCTTCAGCTTGGGGAGGTGGGCCATCATGGAGTGAAACTTCTCAACCGGGATGTAGTTTTCTCCAGCCGGAAGATACGCAAGAGATGTCAGATTAGTCAACTGCGAGATGGCGCTGATCACGTTTGTCTCATCGAGGAAGCAAACGCCACACAAACTCAAGCGAGTCAGTTGTTGAGGTAGGGACATCCTGGAATCAAAGTCCAACTTGAGAGGCGACGAGCGCCTCCCTGTGACAGCCAAGCGCTTTAATTTAGGGAATTTCTTTAAGAAGTTGAAGAGGCCCTTGTTGGAGACGTTATCCAGGAACAGTGTGGTGAGAGTTGGAAGCGACAGGGCGAGCTGCTCCCAGGCTTTCTCTCTGACATACAGCTCCACGACAATACGAACACTTTGGATTCTCCAGCGGCGAAGAATGGCCCAGAACTGGGGATTGTACAGGTAAGTGTTTCCATTTCTGTAACGCAGCACCACTGTATAGTCTTTCCAAAGAGATCCGTGGTCAACGAGCTGATTGAAATACTTGCAGCAGGTACGGATGTTTAACTTGTCTGCCCTTGACAGATATCCAAAGACGTGGACCCAGAGCTCCGGGGGGAGTCTAGGTGACAGGGGTGCCATTTGCAAAGTTGAGGCTGACGTTCACTGATACGTTAGTATCACTGATTATGAGGGCCGACGTTCCACTCTACTGGTTAAAGTTGCTTACTCGTGAGTAGTACGTTCGTTGATAAAGAAAAATAATGTCCACAGCCGCTCCAGTGTAAAACAAAGATATCCAAATTGGTTTATTTCTCTTCCACAGTGAAGTCAAGATGCACAATGAATGTTCTGAGAGAATTGTTGAGTATATAGATACAGAAATGTTCTAGAATGTTTGGTTATGACATCATACGGTGCCATCACAAATGTTCTAGAATACTGTGACATCACAAATGTTCCTGAATGTTCTATTATGACATCATACTGTGCCATCACAAATGGTCTATTATGACATCATACTGTGACATCACAAATGTTCTAGAATGTCTATTATGACATCATACTGTGACATCACAAATGTTCTAGAATGTTCTGCCATTCATTCCTTATGGACCAAAATGTCCTGTTTAAAGTCGATTTGTAACAAAAAGTAATGTTCTAGAATGTTTGGTTATGACATCATACGGTGCCATCACAAATGTTCTAGAATACTGTGACATCACAAATGTTCTAGAATGTTCTATTATGACATCATACTGTGCCATCACAAATGGTCTATTATGACATCATACTGTGACATCACAAATGTTCTAGAATGTCTATTATGACATCATACTGTGACATCACAAATGTTCTAGAATGTTCTGCCATTCATTCCTTATGGACCAAAATGTCCTGTTTAAAGTCGATTTGTAACAAAAAGTAATAGCAACTCGAGTTGGACCAAGCCGGTCGCTTTGATACCTTACACTTGTGTGTGTTGTGAAAGCTCTGGCAGGAGATACTGGACAGAAATCGGCGGAATAAATAATAACTAGACAATTCCGCGCGGGGGAAATTGTGAAAGTGTGGGTGATGCCTGTGCACCGCCGGCCAACGGGAGAGGGTCTCTCGCGAGTCTCTATGACAAACGGGTCAAAAGATATAAAAAGGGGCGCGGCCTAAGGATCAGGGGAGTGGTCAACATAGACCAATGAAAGAGGATATCCCTACTGAGTACAATGGCACAACCCGCAAGTCTCTACGACAAACGGTTCAAAAGATACAAAAAGGGGGCGCGGCCTAAGGATGTGGTCAATATAGACCAATGAAAGAGGATATCCCTACTGAGTACAATGGTACAACCAGCAAGTTTCTACGACAAACGGTTCAAAAGATACAAAAAGGGGGTGTGGCCTAAGGATCAGGGGAGTGGTCAACATAGTCCAATGAAAGACGATATCCCTACTGAGTACAATGACACAACCCGCAAGTCTCTACGACAAACGGTTCAAAAGATAGACAAAGGGGGAGGAGGCAAACTATGGGCATGGTCAACATAAACCAATGAAAGAGGACATCCCTACTGAGTACAATGGCACAACCCGCAAGTGTCTATGACAAACGGTTAAAAAGATACAAAAAGGGGCAGGCCTAATGATAAGGGGGAGGGGCCGAACCATGGGGGCGTTGTCAACATAGACCAGGGGTCGGCAATTAGGTCTGGCCACGGGCCAGATTTTCCCCAAGCCTTTGATTGGCGGGCCAGGACCAAAAACAATGGCTAATTTAATATACTGATAGTGAAAAATGCAGCACCGCGGCGGGTGCATACACTTAATAATAATAATAATAATAATAATAATAATAATAATAATAATAATAATAATAATAATAATAATAATAATAATAATAATAATAATAACTTTATTTTTATAGCACTTTTCATACAGAGGTTGCAGTTCACAGTGCTTCACAACAGTAAAAAACACAGGCATAAGCGAGCACTCGCAAATGGGGGACCCTGATGTTTTTATCTGGTCTGCATCCCAAGTTCAAGTTTCTTTTTTTTTTTAAATACTTTATTTCTCAGTTTACTAGACAAGAACAGACAAACAAAAAGGAGGAGACAGAACAAAAATAAACAGACATAACAAAACTAAAAAAAAACTAAACGGACTGCCAGACAGGAAAATAAAATAACAGTGTGACTTAACTCAAAGCATTAAAGTGTGTTGTATAGCCAGGTGTTACAAGGTGCAGGTCAAACATGATATACAGGGGTGAGTCTCTGCAGAGTGCAATTATTTGTCCTTCAGATAGTCAATGAATGGGCTCCATATGTCCGAAAACCTGTTGTGCTCTTTGGATCTGTAATAGCGGATCCTCTCCATCTGTATGATTGTGATCATTTCATTGAGCCATTTCTGGAAACACGGGGGTGTAGGTGATTTCCAATCGGTTAGAATCATTTTTTTTGCAGCTACCATGCCGAGCATTAGTGTCTGTTGTTCCTCCCTCGTGTACCTTAAGGCAGTCTCTGAACACCCAAAGAGTGCCAACTCTGGATCAGGGGGGATGTCCTTTCCATAGACCCTGGAAAACCACTGGAATATTTCACCCCAGAATTTTTGTAAATGAGGACATAGCCAAAAGAGATGTGTTAAAGAGCCCTCTGCAACTTTACACCTGTCACATAATGGAGAAAGAGATGGATAAATTCTGTGTAGTTTGGTCTTTGAGTAGTGGAGTCTATGGATGACTTTAAATTGAATCAATTTGTACCTAGCATTGATCGAGCAAGTTTGGATTCTAGTCAAACCTTCATTCCATATGTTCTCAGACACCTCTAGATTCAACTCAGTGGACCAGGCATCTCTCAGATGGTCAGTGGACACAGAGGTGGAAAACAGGGACATAAAGCGAGATATCAGGTGTCTGGAGTCTGGAGGGAGCTTCAGGAGATCGTAGAATGGGCAATTCTCTGGCATGGTTTCAAAATGTGGAATTTTTTCTTTGACATAGTGTCTGATTTGGAGATATCGAAAAAAGTGGGAGTTAGGAATGTTAAATTTTGTTTTCAGTTGGTCGAATGATGCAAACTGTTTGTCTATGTACAAGTCTCCAAGGGTCTTGAGTCCCTTGTCCCTCCAGACAGCAAATGCCCCATCTGTCCGAGATGGCAAAAAGGAGTGGTTATGACATATAGGGGTATACATACAGACATTTGGTGGCTTGTGAACACCTCTTATCTGATTCAAAATCCTAAGTGAGTTCCTTAAGATAAAATTGTCACCAATTAGCTTTTGAGGGGATTCTGTTTTAGAAAAAAGCAAAGTACAGAGAGAGGAGCCTTTTACTGCTGTGGCTTCAATGTTTAGCCACAGGGGGGAATTATTAGATGGTGTCTCACCCGAGAGTCCCCTCTGCCAATAGGTCAGAGCTCTAGCATTGGCTGCCCAATAATAATTCCTGAATGCAGGGAGGCCTAGGCCTCCCTCCTGTGTTGGCTTCTGCAGATGCCCTTTTGATATGCGATGGGTTTTATATCCCCATACAAATGGGAAAATAATAGAGTCTAGTGTCTTAAAGAATGCTGCAGTGAGGAAGATTGGCAGATTTTGAAATAGATACAAGAATCTAGGAAGAGACACCATCTTGATTGCGTTAATACGCCCCACCATAGATAAGGGCAGGGTCCTCCACTTCTCTATGTTGAGTTTTAACTTTGTGAGCATGTCAGCATAGTTAAGTTTAAATAAGAGTTTGGGATTTCTAGATATTCGGAGTCCTAAATATGAAAAATTGTCATTTACTACTTTAAATGGTAGAGCCTTAAGAAAGTCTGAGTTCAGGCCGCCCGAGAGAGGCATGAACTCACTCTTACCCCAATTGATTGTGTAGCCAGAAAGCTTACCAAATGATTCAATGAAATCTAACAAGGGAGGAACAGAGGTTTCTGGGTCTGAAAGATATAACAATGTGTCATCAGCGTAAAGGCTCACCCGGCTTTCCATGTCCCCTATCTTAATGCCTCTGATATTGGGGTGGCTCCTGATTCCTATCGCGAGGGGCTCCAGAGCAATGTCGAATAGTAAGGGAGAAAGCGGATCGCCCTGTCGGACCCCACGTTGCAAGTCAAAAGGTCCAGATTTATCATTATTAGTGAGGATGGAGGATGTCGGGCAGAGATATAGTATTTTGACCCATGCAATAAAAGAGTCTCCAAATCCAAATCTTTTAAGTGCCTCGAGCATGTAGGGCCACTCTATTTGATCAAACGCTTTGGCTGCATCTAAGGACAAAATGGCCGCTCTGGAGTTGTCCTCGTGGTTGGTATAAACATTGTTCAGGAGCCGACGTACATTACAAAATGAAAATCTGCCTGGGATAAACCCTGTTTGGTCAGGGTGTATAATTGATGGAATATGTCTCCCTAATCTATTGGCTAATACTTTTGTGATCGATTTTTGATCAAAATTAAGGAGGGCGATGGGCCGGTAGCTCCCAGGCTCTGTTTCCTCCTTGCCCTTCTTCAGTAAGATACATATATTTGCTTCATACAGAGAGTTCGGAAATCTGTTATTCTTAATGGAGTCATTGATCATTCTGAGTAGAATTGGGGCAAGTGTCTTGTGAAATGTCTTGTAAAATTCACAGCCAAATCCGTCTGGGCCTGCTGCCTTACCAGAGGGGAATGACTTAATTGCCTCAACTAGCTCACTCTCTGAAAAATCTGAATCGAGTTCTAACCTGGATGACTCATCCAGTTTTGGCAGGTTGAGGGAGTCAAAAAAAATTGTAAAGTCTGCGTTAGTGGCCTGAGACTTTGTTTTGTATAATTCTGAATAAAATTCTTTAAAGCGGTTGTTTATTTCCTTAGGGTTAGTTAACAAATCACCTGTTTTAGATACAATTTTGTGGATTGCACGGCTCGCCTGTGCTCCTTTCAACTGTCTGGCCAACAGCCTCTCTGGTTTGTCGCTCAGTTCGAAATGTCTCTGTTTGAGCTTCAATAAGAGTTTACCGATGTTTCCACTAAGAATGCGATTATATTCATACTTTAAATTCAAGATCTTATTATAGTCTTCTTGCAAAAGAGAGTTCCTGTAAGTCTGTTCAAGGGTCGGAAGTGTGTTTTCGATTTCCACCAGACGATGGCGCTGTTCCCTTTTTTTTTGAACTTTCAAAGGAAATTATATGACCTCTCATTACTGCTTTAAGAGTCTCCCAGAGTATGGAGTCTGAGACCTCCCCTGTGTCATTGAACTCAAGGAATTCCTCCAAGTGAGCTGTCATACAATTAATAAACTCTTGGTCTGTGAGCAGCCACGGGTTAAAACGCCAACAGTAGCTTTGTTTGGGCAGAGCAAGCTTTATTTCTAGTGAAACTGGACTGTGATCCGATATTATTATATTATGATATTTGGTATTCACAATGTTAGTTATTAATTTTGCATCCACTAAAAAATAATCAATTCTCGTGTATGACTTATGGACATGCGAGAAAAACGAATAGTCTTTGTCCGTTGGGTGTTGTAGTCTCCAGATATCTACTATGTTTCTAGATTTAATTAAATTATTTAATGTTAGGACAGAAGCTATTGCTGTTGGGGTGCGGGAGGAGAGTCTATCCAGATATGGGTCAAGGTAGCAATTAAAGTCTCCACCCATTAATAAATTAGTGGTGCCTAGGTCTGGAATTAAATCAAATACTTTGCGGAAGAAATTTGGATCATCAGTGTTTGGGCCATATATGTTCAATAAAGTGATAGGGAACGAATGTATGTTTCCAGTAATCATAATATACCTGCCATTTGGATCTGTGACTATTGAGGAAAGCTGGAATGGGATATTCTTGCGAAAAAGAATAGCGACACCTCTAGCTTTGGATGTGAAAGGTGACTGGTAAACTTGAGATATCCAGTTAGCCCTCAGTCGCCTCTGTTCTGTAGCTTTTATGTGAGTTTCTTGTAGAAACATTATGTCAGCGTTAAGAGACTTTAAATGCGCAAACACTTTGCCCCGCTTTAGAGCTTGCCCAAGACCGCGTACATTCCACGAGACCAACGTTATGTTATTCATATCCGTCTGATTTATACGAGTGGATCCTGACATGTAGGCTATACAATTGAAATAATGAGAACAGCCTGGAAAAGCACACTAGAATGAAAATTAAACAATGAGTCTGGCAGCTCTGGACAACATTCAACACAAATACGCCCCCCCCCCCCCCGGAAGACGGTCGCGTGGGTAGAATACCATAGTATTCTTATTCCACATAGCCATCTCCCTACCTCCCATTTTCTGCCTATTGCAGAGTTGTGACATGTTAGCTGGTCAAACAGCTCCCTCTATTGGTCTCCCTGTGTTAGTAACTATCCAATGCATTATCAAAAAACTAAATTGGAAGGGAAACAGGGAGATCAATTATTTTTCCTTTTCTTTCTTTCTTTAATTTATGGTAAATTATATTGGGTAAGGAGAGTAATGCTATGGTGATACTATCGTCCCCATCAGTCATGGTGACCACAGCTCCATCCACAGCAACACTACTGGTAATAAAGATAAAATAAAATAAAGATACCAGCAGTAATAATTCACCCAGCACAGTTACCACTATATCTGTCGCTAATAACATAGATTGTAATAATAGCAAAACAAATATATGAATAATATAAACCATATATAGACCAAGTTATATTGTGTAAGGAGAGTAATGCCATGGGTGATATTAACGTCCCCATCAATCATGATGACAACAGCACCATCCACAGCAGCACTAATGGTTAGAAAGAAAAGTTATCATATTTTTTTTTAAACCCATGAACAGTGCCAAACAGAAGAGGGTTTCATATTACTCCAAGTCCATGTGGCCACGTTAGACTGAAATGTTCACAATATTTTCAGCTGACCAGTGTGGACAGCGCCACCATGGGCATACCTGTGTTCTGTATGATGTGTACAGTATGTACAGTAGTAGACAGTCTCGTCCTAGGTCGGCGCTGGTGATGAGTGTGCCTCCGCGTCTAATGTGGGCTTGATCTCGGTTGTGTAGAAGTCCATCACAAATGTTCTAGAATACTGTGACATCACAAATGTTCTAGAATGTTCTATTATGACATCATACTGTGCCATCACAAATGGTCTATTATGACATCATACTGTGACATCACAAATGTTCTAGAATGTCTATTATGACATCATACTGTGACATCACAAATGTTCTAGAATGTTCTGCCATTCATTCCTTATGGACCAAAATGTCCTGTTTAAAGTCGATTTGTAACAAAAAGTAATAGCAACTCGAGTTGGACCAAGCCGGTCGCTTTGATACCTTACACTTGTGTGTGTTGTGAAAGCTCTGGCAGGAGATACTGGACAGAAATCGGCGGAATAAATAATAACTAGACAATTCCGCGCGGGGGAAATTGTGAAAGTGTGGGTGATGCCTGTGCACCGCCGGCCAACGGGAGAGGGTCTCTCGCGAGTCTCTATGACAAACGGGTCAAAAGATATAAAAAGGGGCACGGCCTAAGGATCAGGGGAGTGGTCAACATAGACCAATGAAAGAGGATATCCCTACTGAGTACAATGGCACAACCCGCAAGTCTCTACGACAAACGGTTCAAAAGATACAAAAAGGGGGCGCGGCCTAAGGATGTGGTCAATATAGACCAATGAAAGAGGATATCCCTACTGAGTACAATGGTACAACCAGCAAGTTTCTACGACAAACGGTTCAAAAGATACAAAAAGGGGGTGTGGCCTAAGGATCAGGGGAGTGGTCAACATAGTCCAATGAAAGACGATATCCCTACTGAGTACAATGACACAACCCGCAAGTCTCTACGACAAACGGTTCAAAAGATAGACAAAGGGGGAGGAGGCAAACTATGGGCATGGTCAACATAAACCAATGAAAGAGGACATCCCTACTGAGTACAATGGCACAACCCGCAAGTGTCTATGACAAACGGTTAAAAAGATACAAAAAGGGGCAGGCCTAATGATAAGGGGGAGGGGCCGAACCATGGGGGCGTTGTCAACATAGACCAGGGGTCGGCAATTAGGTCTGGCCACGGGCCAGATTTTCCCCAAGCCTTTGATTGGCGGGCCAGGACCAAAAACAATGGCTAATTTAATATACTGATAGTGAAAAATGCAGCACCGCGGCGGGTGCATACACTTAATAATAATAATAATAATAATAATAATAATAATAATAATAATAATAATAATAATAACTTTATTTTTATAGCACTTTTCATACAGAGGTTGCAGTTCACAGTGCTTCACAACAGTAAAAAACACAGGCATAAGCGAGCACTCGCAAATGGGGGACCCTGATGTTTTTATCTGGTCTGCATCCCAAGTTCAAGTTTCTTTAATAGTTGTCATACAGAAGTACAGAATACTTTTATACAAAATGCTTCTTTCTGTTACGCTCCAGAGACTGTGCTAGACAAAAGATAAAATAAAATAGTATAGCATGTACAAATAGAAGTAAAATAGAAGTCACGTACGTAGACACAGTGTTCAGTATATACATATGTACAATGTTCGATGCAGAATAGAGTAACTGAGTTACCATACAATATACAATATACTAATATACAATACTATATAGTGCAAAGCAGAAATGGGATGAGGTACAATTTAGGTAAAATTTACAGTAAGGTGTACTGAGGTATGGGTTGTAGTGCAAATCCTTTACCAATAAATATAAAGTGTGTTTAGGTGTTCTAAAGTGTGGAGAGTGGGTGCTGCAGTGTGTTGTTTGTTTAAAGTGAGTGTGTGTGTGTGGATGTGTGTGTTGTGAGTGCATTTGATGGTTGTTGCATAGTGTTATTGTTCGTTGAGCAACCTGATGGCCTGGGGGTAGAAGCTTCTTCTGAGTATTTCTGTGCTTGCCATGAGACTCCGGTATCGCTTGCCTGACCGCAGCAGTTCAAAGAGGCAGTTGTTTGGGTGGCTGGAGTCCTTAATAATTCTCTTAGCCTTACCCCTGCACCGCTTTTTGTAAATGTTCTGGAGAGTGGGAAGCCCCCCTCCAATTGTGCGTTCGGCTGAACGTGCTACTCTCTGTAGTCTGCTTCGGTCTTGTGCGGTGCTATTCCCAAACCAGGAGGTGATATTGCCAGTCAGGATGCTCTCTATTGTACATGAGTAGAAGTTCTTAAGGATCTTCTGACTGACTTGGAACTTCCTTAGGTGCCTTCTTCACAACACTGTCAATGTGTGTGGTCCATGTCAAGTCCTCGGATATGTGGGCTCCAAGGTACTTAAAACTGTTCACTCTCTCAACCGGTGCCCCGCCGATGCTGAGGGGGCTGTAGTCCCTGACCCCGACCTCCTAAAGTCCACAATCATCTCCTTTGTTTTGCTGACGTTCAGTGAGCGGCTGTTCTCCTGGCATTATCCCGCCACAACCTTAACCTCTTCCACACAGTCGACTATGTGTGTACAGGGAGTAGAGGAGGGGACTCAGAACACAGCCCTGGGGGGCCCCTATGTTGAGGGTGATGGATGAGGAGGTGCAGTTGCCTGCTCTCACCACCTGGGGTCTGCCCGTCAGGAAGTCTAAGACCCACTGGCAGAGGTCATAGTTCAAGCCCAGGTCCCTGAGCTTGGCTATCAGTTTGGAGGGGACTATGGTATTGAATGCTGAGCTGTAGTCGATGAATAGCATTCTCAAATAGTTCCCCTGCCTCTTGTCCAGGTGTGATGCTGCTGTGTGCAGCACATGGGCTATGGCGTCCTCCGTGGACCTGTTGGGGCGGTATGCAAATTGCAGGGGGTCCATGTTGATGGGGAGGGAGGAGCAGATGTAGCCCTTTACTAGCTTCTCAAAGCACTTCATGGCTATGGAGGTGAGAGCTACAGGGCGGTAGTCGTTGAGGCAAGCAGGCTTGGATTTTTTGGGTACAGGGATAATAGTGGACTTCTTCAGGCAGGTGGGGATGACAGCCTGTTCTAAGGACAGGTTAAATATGTCAGTGAATACCGGGGCCAGTTGGTCGGCACAGACTTTTAGAACGCGGCGGGGATGCCGTCCGGTCCTGCTGCCTTCCTGATATTAACTTTTTTAAAGGTCCTCCTCACCTCATGCTCTGTTACCCTGAACACTGAGTCTCCATCAGCAGACCCCCCCCCCCCATTGCCGTGGCTTGTAGGCTTGTGTTGTTATTCCCAGCCTCAAACCTTGCATAGAAGGTATTGAGATCATTTGCTAAGGAGATGTCACTGTTCAGTTTGAGGGAGGTGCCTTTGTAATCTGTCATCGTTTTGAGGCCCTGCCACATAGCTCTGGAGTCAGCCTGTTCAAACTGAAGTTCAATTTTATTCCTGTAGCGCCGTTTTTCTTCTATTACTGTCCTCCTTACGTTGTATCTCGCTACCTTGTGGTAATTCATGTTGCCTGCCACGAGCCTGGCGTTGTATGCTGTGGTGCGCGCTTTCAGAGCTTCACGGACGGATTTGTCTACCCAAGATTTTTGATTTGGGTAAACTCTTATTGTGGTAGTGGGGATTATTTCTTCCACCAAAGTACGAACAAAGTCCAGCACTGTCTCCGTGTAGTCATTAATGTTATCTGTGTTGTCACGGAACACACTCCAGTCTGTGCATTCAAGCGCAGCCTGTAGCGTCTCCTCTGACTCCACAGACCATTTCTGCACCTCTCGCGAGACTACCGGGGCACGCTTGAGATTTTGTCTATACTTTGGAGAAAGCAAGATGGCCGCATGATCAGACTTCCCGAAGCCACTAGCAGAATGAGCCTTGTATCCACACTTGAATTGCGAGTAACAGTGGTCTAAAATGTTACCGCCTGTGTTACAAGTCACATGCTGATAGAAGACGGCAATACTTTCCTCAGATTGGCGCTATTGAAATCGCCCACTACTACAATGGCGGCGTCAACATTGGCTGCCTAGAGTTTATTTACCTCGTTGTGGAGCTTCAAGAGTGCGTCACCTGTGTTAGCTTGTGGTGGAATATACACTCCGACCAGGATGATCGACGTTAACTCCCTCGGGAGAAAGAAGTAGTAGTCATCGCCGCCATCTCTAATTTCTACATTAAAAAAGAAATCCCCAAATCTAAACTTGAAGAGACATAATGAACTCGAGTGAAGTTATGAGAGTGTTTTCTCCTGAGATGACCGAGTCACAGAGAGGAGAGGGAGACTGACGGGTCGGATCATCGGAAGCCTTTAAGTCTTTGTAGCTCTTGTTATTTGATTTTTATTTTCTTCTGCCCAGCGGAGACTTGATACTGTATGTGATTTGATCCATCCATCCTAATCAGCAATGAGGCTTGTACTCTACTTTACACTACTGACATTCAACCTCTCCCTCTCTCTCTCTCTCTCTCTCTCTCTCTCTCTCTCTCTCTCTCTCTCTCTCTCTCTCTCTCTCTCTCTCTCTCTCTCTCTCTCTCTCTCTCTCTCTCTCTCTCTCTCTCTCTCTCTCTCTCTTGGCTGGTAGTAAATTGAGATCCGTGTTCGGTCCCAGGTAAGGACTGAGCATAGCCATCACAAACCTCTCTCTCTACCTCTCTCCCTTTCCCTCTCTCTCTCTCTATCTCTCTCTCTCTCTCTCTCTCTCTGGACATGTGACGTCTCTGTCCTCCTGAGCCAACGGGAAGCAGCAGAGCTGGACATGTGACGTCTCTGTCCTCCTGAGCCAACGGGAAGCAGCAGAGCTGGACATGTGACGTCTCTGTCCTCCTGAGCCGACGGGAAGCAGCAGAGCTGGACATGTGACGTCTCTGTCCTCCTGAGCCAACGGGAAGCAGCAGAGCTGGACATGTGACGTCTCTGTCCTCCTGAGCCAACGGGAAGCAGCAGAGCTGGACATGTGACGTCTGTGTCCTCCTGAGCCAACGGGAAGCAGCAGAGCTGGACATGTGACGTCTCTGTCCTCCTGAGCCAACGGGAAGCAGCAGAGCTGGACATGTGACGTCTGTCTCTCTCTGAGCCAACGGGAAGCAGCAGAGTTGGACATGTGACGTCTCTGTCCTCCTGAGCCAACGGGAAGCAGCAGAGCTGGACATGTGACGTCTCTGTCTCCTGAGCCAACGGGAAGCAGCAAGTTGCACATGTGACGTCTCTGTCCTCCTGAGCCAACGGGAAGCAGCAGCACTTATGACAGGCGAGCCGCACCGGCCGCTAAACGATCCTGACGGCTTCTCCCACCGGCTTTGAGATACAAAGCGATACTCGAGTTCCCTTTCATACGCACAGAGCCAATGGGTCAAGGGAGGGGGGGGGAGGGGGGGGGGAGGGGAGGGATGGAGGGAGGGGAGGAGGAGGGAGGGGATGGAGGGAGGATGGAGGGAGAGAGAGGGAGGGAGGGAGGGAGAGAGGGAGGGAGGGGAGGGAGAGGGAAGGAGAGGGAGGGAGGGAGGGAGGAGGGGAGGAGAGGGAGGAGGATGGAGGAAAGAGGGAGAGAGGGAGGGATGGATGGAGGGAGAGAGGGAGAGGGAGAGAGGGAGGAGGGAAGCTGTGAATTGTTATCTCGTACTTGGCAGCAGAAATCAAAGAGAGAGAGAGAGATAGAGAGAGAGACAGAGAGAGAGAGAGAAACAGAGAGAGAGACAGAGACAGAGAGAGAGAGAGAGAGAGAGAGAGAGAGAGAGAGAGAGAGAGAGAGAGAGAGAGAGAGAGAGAGAGAGAGAGAGAGAGAGAGAGAAGAGAGAGAGAGAGAGAGAGAGAGAGAGAGAGAGGGAGAGGGAGAGGGAGAGAGAGAGAGAAACAGAGAGAGAGAGAGACAGAGAGAGAGAGAGAGAGAGAGAGAGAGAGAGGAGAGAGAGAGAGAGAGAGAGAGAATAATGAGTTCTCAGGTACTTGAACTCGTTCTCAGGGAGAAGAAAAGAGAAGAGGAAAATAAAGTGGCGTCTCTTCGGGAGAAAGCGTCGTCGTGTGGAGAATAGAAGAGAACCACCTCTGCCAGTCCGTCATACCAGCGGCCATCAGGCTCCACGACAGTGGGCAGGGACTTATGAATTATGAAATTGGTCAAATTGGAGGAAAAACATCAGACATCAGACAGAGCCTAAACACTCTGTGAGAGAGGCCTGTCTACTTGTCAGCTGGCCTAACCAACATACAGCCTCCTTGTGTCTGTGTATCATGTACTACTGTAAGTGGAGCTACAACGTGTGCGTACAATAGTGTGCAGATGCGTGTTAGAATATGTGTGTGTGTGTGTGTGTGCGTGTGCGCGCGCGCGCGCGTGTGTGTGTGTGTGTGCGTGCGTGCGTGCGTGCGTGTGTGCGTGTGTGCGTGTGTGTGTGTGTGTGTGTGTGTGCAGTGATGTGTTAATGCAGACGGCCAGAGGTCTCATCATTGGCTTTTTCGTCCGTCAGTCAATCTGTCAATATGTCCAATTTACTGCCTCAAAGGGTGGTTAATTCATGCACAGTACACCACCACGCCACACTAGCTAAGAGAAGGACACCCCAAGCATGCATGTATGCATGTGCGCACACAC
>NW_028171283.1:43609-48609 GCF_963971535.1 Notolepis coatsorum
GGAAACTACAGTGACGTCAGACTACACCTCCCTATAGGAAACTAAAGTGAAGTCAGACTACACCTCCCTATAGGAAACTAAAGTGACGTTAGACTACACCTCCCTATAGGAAACTAAAGTGAAGTCAGACTACACCTCCCTATCGGAAACTAAAGTGATGTAAGACTACACCTCCCTATAGGAAACTAAAGTGACGTCAGACTACACCTCCTTATAGGAAACTAAAGTGAAGTCAGACTACACCTCCCTATAGGAAACTACAGTGACGTCAGACTACACCTCCCTATAGGAAACTAAAGTGACGTCAGACTACACCTCCCTATAGGAAACTAAAGTGGCGTCAGACTACACCTCCCTATAGGAAACTACAGTGACGTCAGACTACACCTCCCTATAGGAAACTACAGTGACGTCAGACTACACCTCCCTATAGGAAACTACAGTGACGTCAGACTACACCTCCCTATAGGAAACTACAGTGACGTCAGACTACACCTCCCTATAGGAAACTACAGTGATGTCAGACTACACCTCCCTATAGGAAACTAAAGTGACGTCAGATTACACCTCCCTATAGGAACTAAAGTGATGTCAGACTACACCTCCCTATAGGAAACTACAGTGACGTCAGATTACACCTCCCTATAGGAAACTAAAGTGACGTCAGACTACACCTCCCTATAGGAAACTACAGTGACGTCAGACTACACCTCCCTATAGGAAACTACAGTGACGTCATACTACAACTCCCTATAGGAAACTAAAGTGAAGTCAGACTACACCTCCCTATAGGAAACTACAGTGACATCAGACTACACCTCCCTATAGGAAACTAAAGTGACGTCAGACTACACCTCCCTATAGGAAACTAATGTGACGTCAGACTACACCTCCCTATAGGAAACTAAATTGACGTCAGACTACACCTCCCTATATGAAACTAATGTGACGTCAGACTACACCTCCCTATAGGAAACTAAATTGACATCAGACTACACCTCCCTATAGGAAACTACAGTGACGTCAGACTACACCTCCCTATAGGAAACTACAGTGACATCAGACTACACCTCCCTATAGGAAACTAAAGTGACGTCAGACTTTACCTCCCTATAGGAAACTACAGTGACGTCAGACTACACCTCCCTATAGGAAACTACAGTGACGTCAGACTACACCTCCCTATAGGAAACTAAAGTGACGTCAGACTACACCTCCCTATAGGAAACTACAGTGACGTCAGACTACACCTCCCTATAGGAAACTAAAGTGAAGTCAGACTACACCTCCCTATAGGAAACTAAAGTGACGTTAGACTACACCTCCCTATATGAAACTAAAGTGAAGTCAGACTACACCTCCCTATCGGAAACTAAAGTGATGTAAGACTACACCTCCCTATAGGAAACTAAAGTGACGTCAGACTACACCTCCTTATAGGAAACTAAAGTGAAGTCAGACTACACCTCCCTATAGGAAACTACAGTGACGTCAGACTACACCTCCCTATAGGAAACTAAAGTGACGTCAGACTACACTCCCTATAGGAAACTAAAGTGGCGTCAGACTACACCTCCCTATAGGAAACTACAGTGACGTCAGACTACACCTCCCTATAGGAAACTACAGTGACGTCAGACTACACCTCCCTATAGGAAACTACAGTGACGTCAGACTACACCTCCCTATAGGAAACTACAGTGACGTCAGACTACACCTCCCTATAGGAAACTACAGTGATGTCAGACTACACCTCCCTATAGGAACTAAAGTGACGTCAGATTACACCTCCCTATAGGAAACTAAAGTGATGTCAGACTACACCTCCCTATAGGAAACTACAGTGACGTCAGATTACACCTCCCTATAGGAAACTAAAGTGACGTCAGACTACACCTCCCTATAGGAAACTACAGTGACGTCAGACTACACCTCCCTATAGGAAACTACAGTGACGTCAGACTACACCTCCCTATAGGAAACTAAAGTGAAGTCAGACTACACCTCCCTATAGGAAACTACAGTGACATCAGACTACACCTCCCTATAGGAAACTAAAGTGACGTCAGACTACACCTCCCTATAGGAAACTACAGTGATGTCAGACTACACCTCCCTATATAAAACTAAAGTGATGTCAGACTACACCTCCCTATGGGAAACTAAAGTGACGTCAGACTACACCTCCCTATAGGAAACTACAGTGGCGTCAGACTACACCTCCCTATAGGAAACTAAAGTTACGTCAGACTACACCTCCCTATAGGAAACTACAGTGATGTCAGACTACACCTCCCTATATACAACTAAAGTGATGTCAGACTACACCTCCCTATGGGAAACTAAAGTGACGTCAGACTACACCTCCCTATTGAAGCATATATCAGGGAGCCAACAGAGGGGGCCTTGTTATGATGGAAAACATTAATTACAATCACAAAACATCAACACATTTGAGTGCGACTGCAACGGAACAAGTAGTTCTTTCCATGGCCCATCGGTGGTTTCTCACTCACTCACTCACTCACTCACTCACTCACTCACTCACTCACTCACTCACTCACTCACTCACTCACTCACTCACTCACTCACTCACTCACTCACTCACTCACTCACTCACTCACTCACTCACTCACTCACTCACTCACTCACTCACTCACTCACTCACCCACCCACCACCCCACCCACTCACTCACTCACTCACTCACTCACTCACTCACTCACTCACTCACTCACTCACTCACTCACTCACTCACTCACTCACTCACTCACTCACTCACAGAAAGCTTTCCTTTTTTCCATTCCTCTCATGGGCGGAATGTACACACACACACATGTACACCAACACACACACACACACACACACACACACACACACACACACACACACACACACACACACACACACACACACACACACACACACACACACACACACACACACACACACACACCTGCACACCAGTGATGACAGGACCACGGATGTATTGAAGGACATATCATTCAGGACCTATAGGATGCATATGGTTTGGATGGTGTACTGACTGACTCCATCCCATAATGACTCGGTACACACACACACCATTGTGGTCGTCCTTGGCGATGTCCCATCAGCAACAATGGAAGATGCTGTGGCAGAGGAGTGCTTTGTTTGTTTGAATAGGCCTGACCTATCAATATTCACGTATACCCTAAACCCTGCTTAGACAGCTCTGATCCCCGCTCTCTCTTTCTATCTCTCTCTCTCTCTCTCTATCTCTCTCTCTCTCTCTCTCTCTCTCTCTCTATCTCTCTCACTCTCTGTTTCTCTCTCTCTCTCTCTATCTCTCTCTCTCTCTGTTTCTCTATCTCTGTCTCCCTCTCTATGTGTATGTGTATGTGTATGTGTGTATGTATGTGTGTATGTGTGTGTATATGTGTGTATGTGTGTGTGTGTTTCCATACTAAAGACCTATTGTACCTACTGTCCTCTTAGCCCTTGATGTGGTAAATAATCTGTTTTAAAGATATGAGAAAATCCTCACCAAGGCCTGATAAGAGAATGACAACCCTTCCACACGCACACACACACATACACACACATATGTACATTCATATACACACACAACACACACACATAAGCATACACATACACACACATGTATATATATGCACACATACACTCATATATGAGGGCCTAAACGGCCCCTCATTTATATGCACACATACACACTCACACACACTCCCACTCACACCTGTACATACACACGCACACACACTTCAAATCAAAGGAACTATAATTCAATAAAACACTGATAATGCGTGGGGTCAGAGGCCAATTGCATTCCGTACCAAAATCTCTATCTACCGACTAGTACCATGGGTGGAATTTCTCCTGAATGGAGCTGAATCTGAATAGACGTGACCTCTCAAGCAGTGTGAAGGAACTATATGAATGATGTGGATGGAATGTGGACACACTGTGGGCTCTGAAACTCTGCAGAGAGCGCGTTGTCTTGTGTGAGACAGACAGTAGAAGACGCTAATTCACGGCTGTAGTATAGTGTGGTGTCTTTCACCCCGCTGAGGTGCCAAGGCCACGCACTCTCTCCGCATCTTAACTATCTGAGGTCTTGAGCTGTTTTTGTGATATTTTATTTAGTTTTGCAGAAACTAAGTAAAGCGCAAAAAACAGGACGACACTCAATAAAGAGATATTGTAGAAAAATAAATAAGCCACAAAAGCAACTCCTAAAAACTGAGTTTATATTGAAAACATAAAACAATAAACCTCCACCAAGGGAGTTTATGTATGTAAGAAACACTACCATAAAAGGCTCAGCCTTAAATTAAAGTGTAAATATAAAGCATGTAGCTCAAAACAAGAATAGCTACAAAGAAGGCTAAATGCTGAATCAGCACTACACTTCAATATAATAAGCCTGACCAAAAGGATAGCCAACACAAGGAAATAAAAAATCAGTTAACACTGCAAGATCCAAACTTAAATAGACTCAGCTTTGCCATAGGCACAGCTGCACTGACTCAGGTGCAATCAAGCCGACACACCTGCCGACCCATGAGGCAATTAACCACAGAGGCCAGTGATTGACAGCTTACATTACATTGACATTTAGTCATTTAGCTGACACTTTTATCCAAAGTGACTTACAAGTTCTGTACGACAAGTCATCAGGAAGACAGCTATCCCTCACAGGAGACGAAATAGACAGCTGTCCCTCACAGAAAGAAAAATTAAGCAAAAACCATGACATTAATAGATCTGAATCGTAACAAACTGCTTGGGGTAGGGATGCACTGATCCTAGTTTGTGGGTATGTGCTCCTAGTATCTCCCACTGTCTGAAGTGGAGCGTTTGGCCCCCAGACATGAATATACATCACGCTATTTTCTTTGCAGATTTGATGTGAGAGGTGCATTTCTAGCGAGTTCTCCATCGACGTCCGTAGTCCTGCTCTCTCACCTGTGGGTCTGCTGGAGCTCTCGAATGGAGGGAGAAA
>NW_028171283.1:53609-76109 GCF_963971535.1 Notolepis coatsorum
ATTAAGTGTCTTGCTCAAGGACACTTCGACACACTGCCCAGGGGAGTGATAATCGAACCGGGAACCTTCCTGTAACTGAGGGGTACAATTCCCTGACTGTATTGATAAGTATGGTATCATTAAACCACTACCGCTTTATGTACTTTAACTACTGGCCATACAGTACACGATATCTAAATATGATAAACACTTTCCACAATGAAATCGGTTCCAGACAAAGGTAATAATCAAATATTTAATATAGCAAAAGGTACATATGATATTTACTATTACATTTATGATTTGAATGCACTTGTAAGGCAAATTAGTACTCGTAGGCAAATCAACACTGAATGTCCAATCTCTGGTTACGCAGGAAGCAAGTATACAACCTGGCTCTTAGGGAATTAGATCTAAGGTACACTTAATGATATAGCGGGATGTTCTGGAAGGGGTCCTCCCGGTTGTAAGCCGATAGGGGGGGTAGGAGAGCCGTCGGTAGTAGACCGTCTGGTCAACGATATCTAGGGAGACTTCAAGTACAGAAGACAGTGCAGTAGACTCTTGATCCGCAGATGAATACACCTTGGTTCTCTTGTAGGCTGTAGCTCCACAATAAAGAAGAAGCTAGGCAACCTCAGTCTCTCTGAGCGCCGACTCAACTTGACTCCTCTCGGGGGTAAATCCAACACTCACAGGCGTCGGCGATTATCCGCTCCACAAATCACAGTACCAAAGCAAATATATTCCAGCCGCATAGGGCTCAGCAGTCGTCGGGTAGGTAATCCAGTGTACATGTCCCTCGGTCCTCGTCTAGATCTCCTCGGATGAAGGCGCCAGGTGGTCGGCCCAGCCTGGTTAAGACTCTAGATAACACGAGGAAGCGTTGGAGATGCTGGTCACTTTAGAACTCTAACCGCACGATGCACCATACACGATAGACTATTATTACTTAATAGAAATACGTCGCACTCGACGGTACAGTGCCAAACTCTGACAATTCAGCTATTAATTCGCACGAAGTCTCGATGCTATTCTAAGGCCAAAACAGGCCATACTACACCGCACGTGGTATCGTGGGTGAGGCTTCACGTTCTGTTACTAAGTTGGAAGAAGGGTAAAGACTAAGGGATTTCTACATTTACTTGCGCCATATTTATATGCACGGTGAACAAATAGTGCCACTCTCATTTTGGTAGCCGTATCCCTGAGCGGAGCCGGGGCTAGTACGGACATGTCTCGTCGGTACCTTTGAACTTGACGCCAGGGGCTGGTCCCCTGGCGCCTGGTCCTTTTGTCCAATAAGAGAATGAACTATTATGGGCTATAGTAGGCTAAAGGGATATTCCGTGTATATGTACAAGGAATATACAAGGGATATCAAACGATATACAAATACTATTCAATATATATCCATAAATAAATATATATATTCGGTTTAATCTGATCCTTCGTAACAGCCAACCCCTAATTAGTCCCACCTAATTAGCTAAGCAGAGACAGATTAACCGCACTGTCCACTACTCAATGTCCGCTGTGAGGGTCAGTCAGTTCACAAAGTCATGGGGTCATGGTCGTCATCGATAGTATCAGGGAGCCTTGGCAGTTATATTAGCCTCGCCACGGGTCGGGTGTAGGTCCGCCCTTGGACGAGCACTTCAGCTGCTCGGACCTTTCCATCGGCACCGGTGATCACTTTGCTTACGCGGCCAGCCGGCCACATAGCTCGGGGTAGTGACTGGTCCATAATCATGACGACTGTTCCTTCTGTCAAATTGTCTCTCTCTTTCACCCATTTCTGGCGGGTCTGTAGAGACGGTAGGTAGTGGAGTAGGAAGCTGTTCCAAAACTTGTCAGCCAATACTTAACTGTACCTCCACATTCTTCGGCCGTTCGCTTCTTCAGGCCTGTACATTGTCTGGGGTAGCGCGGGGTCCAGCCGCCCCATCAAGAGTGTGTTGGGGGTGACTGGGTCGACATCTGCTACATCACTTGAGACGTAACCGAGGGGCTTTGAGTTCAATACTCCCTCGATCTCCGTGAGGACTGTCATTAGGACTTCTTCCGCCACGGTCTGGGCCCCAAGCACGGCGTACAGGGCTGTCTTTATAGAACGTACTTCTCGTTCCCAAGTTCCACCGAAGTGAGGTGCGTTCGGGGGATTAAACTGGAAGTCAATCTGGGATGGAGCGAGGTGGGTCTTAAGTTCTGGGCCCATAGCTTGGAAGCTCTCTCTCAGCTCTCTTTCTCCGCCTTTGAAGTTTGTCCCGTGATCAGACAATAATGTAGACGGTTTTCCTTTCCGTGATGTGAATCTTCGGAAGGCCATAAGGAATGAGTCTGTGCTCATGGTTGGAAGGAGTTCGATATGTATCGCTCTGGTGGTCATGCATTTGAATACAATACCCCACCGCTTCTCGGTTCCTCTTCCTTTCTTTATATACAGCGGGCCGAAACAGTCCATACCGGTGGAGTGAAAAGGCTTGTCGCCGAGTCGGAGGCGACAGGGAGGTAGGTCAGCCATCCGGGGTATACTGGGCTGGGCTCGCCACTTACGACAGTCTAGACAGGTTCGCTGGAAGCGCCGCACTGCTTCTCTCCCTTGCAGTATCCAATAACGACGTCTGATCTCCGCAAAGACTCTCTCTGCCCCTGCGTGGTGCACATCCTCGTCGTATTTCTTTATGATCAGCTCTGTGACCTTGTGTCGGCTGTTCAAGACTATCGGGTACTTGACGTCATCCGGTAAGTCTGGGGCTCTCCGCAGACGACCACCCACTCTGATGAGACTATGGGCGTCGCTCTCGGGGGCTAGGTGGAGCAGTCTGCTGTCTGATGGGACGGGCTTTGCTCCCTGTAGACAGGCTAGCTCATCGGGGAACGAGTCTCTCTGGGCTCGTTGTAGTAGAAGAAGTTCTGCTTCTTCGTAGTCAGCTGCTGAAATGTCAGTCGTGGGCTGAACCTCTGGGTGGTGCCACAGAAATGTCTTTAGCTGCGCACTCTGTAGGGTGAGGCAATCGTCTATGTCGGGGTCTGTGGAGACGAGTGTGTTCAATCCACAGAACATAGGTTTCTTGTTTTTGGCCTCCTCTTTACTCGCCTCCCGTGGGGTGGGTGTAGGCCACTCTTCTTCGGGGAGCTTGAGAAACTCTGGTCCGTCACTGTAGAGGTTGTGACGGGTGAGGTCATCCAGGGACATTCCCCGGGTGATGACGTCAGCTGGGTTGTGTTTGGTGTCCACATACCTCCAGCTCGCTACTTCTGTTAACTCTTGAATCTCGGTGACTCTGACTCCCACGAAGACCTTGTATCTGCACGAATCAGACCGGATCCATGTGAGTACTGTCGTGGAGTCTGACCACAAGATTGTTCTTTGCACCGGGATGGTGAGTTCACGTTGGATTAACGTGGCGAGCTGCGCTCCTGCTAGGGCTGCGCAGAGCTCTAGACGTGGGATAGATTGTTGCTTTCGTGGGGCTATTCTTGAGCGAGCCAGGATGAAAGCAGTATGTATTTCTCCTCCCTCCTCTCGGGCACGCAAGTAGGCCACCGAACCGTAGGCTACTTCGGAGGCGTCGCTGAATACGTGCAGGTCCATCTTGCATGTCTCTGGCCTCACTGTGGGTGGGAAGTAGCTGCGGCGTATATTAACACCTGGGAGTGAGCGGAGTTCCGTCTCCCACTCTCTCCATGTGGATGCAAGGTGTTCGGGTATGGGATCGTCCCAGCCCTGGTCCTTGTCCCATAGCGCTCTTACAATCATCTTTGCCCTGGTGGTGTAAGGTAGAATACATCCCAACGGGTCATATTGTCTGGCGAGTGTTCTGTATACACTCCGTCTGGTGGTCGGTATTGCCGTCGACCTTCCCTGCTCCTTGGTCAGGGGTTTGTGTCTATAATGGAGCGAGTCTGTTTTGAAGCGCCAGACTAGTCCTAGTGTCATTTCTTGGGCTTCTCCTGGGATGGTCGCCATCCAGGTGTCGCTGCTCGCTGCCTTGTCCTCGGGGGAGAGGCTGCGCAATACTTGCGGGTCGCTGCTGGCCCACTGCCTGAGATCAAAGCCGCCTTTGATCAGGGAGGCGCGGAGCTTGAGTAGAAGAGCCTCGGCTTCTTCTGGCGTCGAGACGCTTTGTAAACAGTTGTCCACGTAGAAACTATTTGTCACACTTTGTCGGACCTCTTCATCTGCTGCTGGGTCCTCTGCGACGTGTTTTTGTAGTGCAAACGTAGCACAGCATGGGCTGCATGTGGTTCCGAAAGGGAGGACTTCCCATTGATAGATGGCTGGGTGCTCATCTCCGATCCTCTCTCTCCATAGGAACCGCAGCAGGGGCTTGTCCTCCTCCACTAGTCTCACCTGCAGGAACATCCCTTTGATGTCGCCGCTGATAGCCACCTTGTCCTGGCGGAAGCGTAGTAGCACGCCTAGTAGAGAGGGGCCGAGTGTTGGGCCGGGCAAGAGCTCTTTATTCAGATTTTGTGATCCGATCTGGTAGCTGCAGTTAAACACAATACGATCCTTGCCGTTGTGGTGGACCTTGTGGTGCGGCACGTACCATGATTCGGTCGTCTGATCGGCCTCTTTAATGTCAATTTTCTTTATGTGTCCCGCTGTGATTAGCTTGTTAATCTCAGCGCGGTACACAGCCTCTTGAGCGGGGTCTTTGGCTAGGCGCCGCTCTGTGTTCAATAGATACCGCTCCGTCGCCTCTTTTGTGGCGTGAAAGGTGGGCATTCCCTCTCGCCTCAGGAGTGGAGTTGCGTATCTCATCACTCCGTTGACTGTGACTCTCTTTGTCCCTTGCTCGAGGAGGGCTATAGCGTAAATATCTTCCTTAGAACGAATGTCTTTCTTTTCGTTCTTGAAGGGCATTGTCTCTAGTGTCCATAGCCTCTCGACATGCTGCAGGAGTGTGGTGTCTTCTTCTGTCGCTCTGGAGTGGAGGCAGCTAGTGGCTGCTGTTCGGTTAAGAGACTTGGCGAGGGGGCCTTGTAATGTCCATCCTAGGCGGGTCTCGACTGCTGCAGGACAACCTCTGGGTCCTGTATGGACCCGGTCTATCGGGACTATGAGGTCTGCATGGTCGGAGCCTATCAGCAGGGTTGGGGTGGCACCGTCTATGAGCGGGATAGGTAGTTGACGCAGGTGCACATATTTATCCATCAGCTTGGCGATGGGGTAGGTGTACTGCGATAGTCCTATTTCTTGGCTGGTGAAAGCATTAGTAATCCTATACCGTCTCTCTGGCTGCCCGCTTGCTGCGATAGTGAAGGAGACAGTCTCGCCCTTTATCGTCTTTAGATCTCTTCTTATTGTCCGAATCGTCATCTGGTTCTCGCTCCCCCGCAGCCCCAGCTGGGCCGCAGCGGACGCGAGGAGAAGGGTCTTCTCTGACCCGTCATCAAGGACGGCGTAAGTGTCCATGACCTTATCTTGGTAACTCAGTGTTACGCGGACCACCTTTAAGAGCACCTGGGTGCCGCTGCTGCTAGCGGGGTCAATGTACATAACACTTGCCTTTGTGCTGCTGGATGGTGCAGGCTTTCTTCTGTTACTGTCGTGTAGGACATCTAGGTGGGCTCCGTCACACCGACTACACCTCTTCTTGAGGCGGCACTCGGCTGCCATGTGACTGCGCACACATCGGTAACAGCGCCTGTTGGACTTTATCCATTGACTCACTTCTTCAGCGGTCATCTTCTTGAACAGGTCACATTGTGACAACCAGTGTTCCTTTTCGCAGTACGGGCACACCATCTTCCACTTCTCTTTCATCGAGGGTGTAACTGAGGGGTACAATTCCCTGACTGTATTACTAGATATGATACTTACTACCACTACCTTTGTACTTAATATTCGGCCACCCAGTACATGGCATAAATATATTATCATAAACACTCTCACGTAGATGAAACGGATCCAACACAAATGTACGAAGTCGAAGTATGCGTTTATTACTACACAGCAATGGTGTGTAGAGCAAGCACGTAATCACTTAATTACATTTATGAATTGAAATAGTATGCACTTTTATGGCAAAGAGTATTCGTCGGTATATCAATAGAGAATGTCCAATCTCTGATGGCGCAGGTGGTAAATATACGACCTGGAATAGTTAAGGAATAACAGCAATGATACTTTAATGATTATATACTAGATACACTAAGGGGGGGTTAATCCGGTCGCTTGTAAGCCGACAGGAGTAGGAGGGGGGGGGGGGGGGGTAGAATCCGGCTGCCTCGTCCGGCCAATGGTATCCCAGGTGAACCCACTGTAGTGCCGTTCAATGCGCCGGCGATCCTTGGACCACAGATGAAAGCAGGTGGACTCTTTGGGGGCCGGCTCTCTCCGGTCCACGGGGGAGAGACGTGAAGCGACCTCGTCTTGCAGAGCGTCTCCTCACCTTGCGTCCTCTCCAGGGGGGGGGGTTCCAACACACGGCAGTGTCGGGGGTCTTTATCCATGGAATAATCAAAGTATACAAAGCATAATCCGTGCCTGGGAAGGCGGGCTGTCGTCGGTAGAATAATCCGGTATACAGGTCCACTCGCTCGTCGGCTCTGGGGCTCCTCGGGTGCAGCTTCACATGGGGTCAACCACCCTGGGTAAGCAGCCAGTTCTCTGCCCGAAACGATGGGGTACTGACTACGGTAGTATTCTCACCGCACGAAGCACTATATATTAACAGACTATTATTAGCTTAATAGACTACGTCCAACTCGACGATATAGTGCCAAATATGACTATTCAAATATTAATATACACGATGTCTCAATACCGATGGTAGGCGAACTTGGCCTTACTCCCACACGTGGCGTCGCGGGGAGGCTTTACGTCTGTGACTCTATTGGAGGGTAAGAAACTGGACTGAAAAGGAAGTCCTACTTTAGTAGCGCAGTATATATACGCACTATGAACAAATAGTCCCATTAGTGGTGCGGTAGCCAGATTCCTACGCGGAACTAGGACTTGTTCGTACATGTGGAGCGGTACGTTTGAACTGGGTCTGAGGGGTATGGCAGCCTGGCACCAAGGTCTCGACCAATAGTAGAATGGAGACTATTATGGGATGTTCAGTAGGCTAGAATGGATATTCAATGCATATTGTACAAGGAATATACAAGGGATATCAGGGAATATTAGAGAATATACAAATACAATTAAATATATATATATATAAATAAATATATATATTCGGTTTAATCTGGCCCTTCACAACAGAGGGGGTACTGTGGTTCTTGCTGCTCGGTACTGATTCTGATTGGTGCATGACAGTCACCGATCTTCGGCCATCGTTTGCTCTCCTAGGTCCCTCTCTGGAGCTTGGTGTGCTCCGCACGAACGTATCCAACCGTAGGCTGCTGACTTCTCTCGCCAGGAAGTCGGCTAGGTCTAGGAGGGATGGCTCGGGACCGTTAGGATCACGGTGGTCTCTTTGCCGCCTGAATCGCTCCTGTCGGGCGGGCGGCAGCTTCTCTAAAATCCTCTCGACGTTCGAGTTTGCGTATAGTTCGTGCATACCCTTTTCTCGTTGCGCCCCCAGCATCCCTACCAGGGATTGTACTTTGATAGACAGGTCGTCTAGTGAGCGATTGTCTGTTGCTGGGGGTAGGCGGTCAATATGCCTTATCTCTTGTATTACGTAATCCCATATATACGTCCATATCTTTGGTCTAGTGCTGCTAGAGCCGCTGTGTATGGGGTAGTAGAGGTGGCATAGGCCAGCGCTATGTTGTGCGCTCTGGGCACTTTCAGGTGCTTCAATAGGATAGCATACTTGTGGCGTTCATCAGCTACATCCACCATCATTGTCTCTAAGCACATCCGTAGCTCCGTGTACTGTGCTCGGTTCTCATGGGTGAAGTCTGGAAACGTCGGTGTGCCAATGTATGACGCCGTGGATGGCTGGCACATCGGTGAGCGTTGGAAGAGAGGCCTCCTGGGCGAGTCTCCTCTTACGCCTCTCGGTGGGCTGGTACCGGCAGGGTACCATGGCCCGCTGGTCCAGGTACTGTTCCGCGGGACTGGTCGTGCGTCATGCTCACCCGTGAATAGAGTCGGGGGTCTGTAGCGCAGAGCCGCGGGGGTATAGCCTGGGCTGTACTGGACCTCCTGGTCCTGTGGAGTAATGTGCTGCTGTCGGGCTTGACTCTCCTCTTCTCCCTCTTCTTCCTCGGCCAGGTCATCTAGATCCTGTAGTCGTCTATTTAGCCTCTCCGCGGTGTACGCCGTTCCTTCCTTGTAGCTGGGTCTCACTGGGACCAGTCGGGGAAGGAGTTCGGAGGGGGGTATAGACTCTCTCTGGTGGTCGGGCTCAGGGTCGCTTAATCGGTTAGGGGAGGGTGCCCTTGACCCGTGTCTTGACGAGGCCCTGGAACCCCTTGTGGAGGGAGGGGGTGTTGCCCTGGTGATCAGCTGCTCCATTAGCTGCGCTTGTAGTCTGTCGCGCTCGGCTTCGCGCTTGGTGAGATCTGCTTCTCTTTGGGCACCGGCAGCGGCACGCTGGGTGTCGGCCCGGTCTCTTGCCATATTCTCTTCCGCCTGAAGGCGTCTCATCTCCAGACGTATGCGCTCTTCGTCGCTCCGTTGCTGCGCTTGGAGGCGTTCTCTTTCAATGGTAGAATGTTCGCGCTCGCTAAGCATCTGTGCTTGGAGTTGTTCGCGCTCGCTAAGCGTCTGTGCTTGGAGTTGTTCGCGCTCGCTAAGCGTCTGTGCTTGGAGTCGATCGCGCTCCGTAGAGGCTGCTAGGCTGGCGAGGAACGCCTGTGCCAGCATCTGGTCCGCCTCGCTGGGGGAAGACGCTGGTTGAGGTGATCCGCTCCTGGCAGTACTCGTTGGGGATGCGTTCCCCTGCGGGGAGTCCTGGAGCTCTATCTCCTCGGTGCTCTCCTCATCTTGTTCCGTGCAGAGTTCCATCTCTGGAGGGTTGTCTTCCTCCCGGAGCTCTTGGGGGACTACTTCTTCGGTCTTGGCGGGGGGTAAAGTCGTGTCAGTTCCCTCCTGGTCCCCACCGTGAGCTTGGTCAGTTACATTAGAACCCACTAGGGCCTCTGTGGTCGGGGTATCCTGGTTGATAGGGTCGGACATAATTTTACTTTCTACTTTTACTGCGTTTACCGTTTGTAGAAGGCTAGGTAGTATACTGGCAGCGTAATCCTCTAAGTACTGAGGTGGCTGCCGTCTACGCTGCGGGCGTTCTACTTTAGGAGGACCGTTTCATGGAGTGTTCATCATAGGCCATTTCAATATTAATACCACTATATTAATATTACACTAATTACCCTCCGGCTCGAAGGACCAATTGTAACTGAGGGGTACAATTCCCTGACTGTATTGATAAGTATGGTATCATTAAACCACTACCGCTTTATGTACTTTAACTACTGGCCATACAGTACACGATATCTAAATATGATGAACACTTTCCACAATGAAATCGGTTCCAGACAAAGGTAATAATCAAATATTTAATATAGCAAAAGGTACATATGATATTTACTATTACATTTATGATTTGAATGCACTTGTAAGGCAAATGAGTACTCGTAGGCAAATCAACACTGAATGTCCAATCTCTGGTTACGCGCTCGCTAAGCGTCTGTGCTTGGAGTTGTTCGCGCTCGCTAAGCGTCTGTGCTTGGAGTCGATCGCGCTCCGTAGAGGCTGCTAGGCTGGCGAGGAACGCCTGTGCCAGCATCTGGTCCGCCTCGCTGGGGGAAGACGCTGGTTGAGGTGATCCGCTCCTGGCAGTACTCGTTGGGGATGCGTTCCCCTGCGGGGAGTCCTGGAGCTCTATCTCCTCGGTGCTCTCCTCATCTTGTTCCGTGCAGAGTTCCATCTCTGGAGGGTTGTCTTCCTCCCGGAGCTCTTGGGGGACTACTTCTTCGGTCTTGGCGGGGGGTAAAGTCGTGTCAGTTCCCTCCTGGTCCCCACCGTGAGCTTGGTCAGTTACATTAGAACCCACTAGGGCCTCTGTGGTCGGGGTATCCTGGTTGATAGGGTCGGACATAATTTTACTTTCTACTTTTACTGCGTTTACCGTTTGTAGAAGGCTAGGTAGTATACTGGCAGCGTAATCCTCTAAGTACTGAGGTGGCTGCCGTCTACGCTGCGGGCGTTCTACTTTAGGAGGACCGTTTCATGGAGTGTTCATCATAGGCCATTTCAATATTAATACCACTATATTAATATTACACTAATTACCCTCCGGCTCGAAGGACCAATTGTAACTGAGGGGTACAATTCCCTGACTGTATTGATAAGTATGGTATCATTAAACCACTACCGCTTTATGTACTTTAACTACTGGCCATACAGTACACGATATCTAAATATGATGAACACTTTCCACAATGAAATCGGTTCCAGACAAAGGTAATAATCAAATATTTAATATAGCAAAAGGTACATATGATATTTACTATTACATTTATGATTTGAATGCACTTGTAAGGCAAATGAGTACTCGTAGGCAAATCAACACTGAATGTCCAATCTCTGGTTACGCAGGAAGCAAGTATACAACCTGGCTCTTAGGGAATTAGATCTAAGGTACACTTAATGATATAGCGGGATGTTCTGGAAGGGGTCCTCCCGGTTGTAAGCCGGTAGGGGGGGTAGGAGAGCCGTCGGTAGTAGACCGTCTGGTCAACGATATCTAGGGAGACTTCAAGTACAGAAGACAGTGCAGTAGACTCTTGATCCGCAGATGAATACACCTTGGTTCTCTTGTAGGCTGTAGCTCCACAATGAAGAAGAAGCTAGGCGACCTCAGTCTCTCTGAGCGCCGACTCAACTTGACTCCTCTCGGGGGTAAATCCAACACTCACAGCCGTCGGCGATTATCCGCTCCACAAATCACAGTACCAAAGCAAATATATTCCAGCCGCATAGGGCTCAGCAGTCGTCGGGTAGGTAATCCAGTGTACATGTCCCTCGGTCCTCGTCTAGATCTCCTCGGATGAAGGCGCCAGGTGGTCGGCCCAGCCTGGTTAAGACTCTAGATAACACGAGGAAGCGTTGGAGATGCTGGTCACTTTAGAACTCTAACCGCACGATGCACCATACACGATAGACTATTATTACTTAATAGAAATACGTCGCACTCGACGGTACAGTGCCAAACTCTGACAATTCAGCTATTAATTCGCACAAAGTCTCGATGCTATTCTAAGGCCAAAACAGGCCATACTACACCGCACGTGGTATCGTGGGTGAGGCTTCACGTTCTGTTACTAAGTTGGAAGAAGGGTAAAGACTAAGGGATTTCTACATTTACTTGCGCCATATTTATATGCACGGTGAACAAATAGTGCCACTCTCATTTCGGTAGCCGTATCCCTGAGCGGAGCCGGGGCTAGTACGGACATGTCTCGTCGGTACCTTTGAACTTGACGCCAGGGGCTGGTCCCCTGGCGCCTGGTCCTTTTGTCCAATAAGAGAATGAACTATTATGGGCTATAGTAGGCTAAAGGGATATTCCGTGTATATGTACAAGGAATATACAAGGGATATCAAACGATATACAAATACTATTCAATATATATCCATAAATAAATATATATATTCGGTTTAATCTGATCCTTCGTAACACTTCCCATTACCAGACGACCGCTCTACCTCCGGAGCTACTGTCGCCCCAATATATAAGCCATGCTTATAGGTTCTGATGAGGAGAATGCTCCGGGCTGTTATGTGCACTAGGGTCTGCAAATGTGTCAACATCACGCTGCTACATCACTGATGTCATGATATGACACTTTGTGTTTCCGTGGCAGACATTTGTACTGGTGTCATCGTGAACATTGTGATGTCATACAGCCGCACTGGTGTCATCGTGAACAGTGTGATGTCATACAGCCGCACTGGTGTCATCGTGAACAATGTGATGTCATACAGCCGCACTGGTGTCATCGTGAACAATGTGATGTCATACAGCCACACTAGTGTCATCGTGAACAATGTGATGTCATACAGCCGCACTGGTGTCATTGTGAACAATGTGACATCATACAGCCGCACTGGTGTCATCGTGAACAATGTGATGTCATACAGCCGCACTGGTGTCATCGTGAACAATGTGACGTCATACAGCCGCACTGGTGTCATCGTGAACAATGTGATGTCATACAGCCGCACTGGTGTCATCGTGAACAATGTGATGTCATACAGCCGCACTGGTGTCATCGTGAACAATGTGATGTCATACAGCCGCACTGGTGTCATCGTGAACAATGTGATGTCATACAGCCGCACTGGTGTCATCGTGAACAATGTGATGTCATACAGCCGCACTGGTGTCATTGTGAACAATGTGACGTCATACAGCCGCACTGGTCTCCTCTGAAACTCTCCCTCCTCCTGAATGCACAGCTGCCTCCACTTTGTTGTGGTTTGTCCCACCTCCAATCAATCATGTGATACTCTCCCTGTTACTTCCTATGGAAATGCCAAACACTATACAGGTCTACCAAGTACTGCCAAACACTATACAGGTCTACCAAGTACTGTCAAACACTATACAGGTCTACCAAGTACTGCCAAACACTATACAGGTCTACCAAGTACTGCCAAACACTATACAGGTCTACCAAGTACTGCCAAACACTATACAGGTCTACCAAGTACTGCCAAACACTATACAGGTCTACCAAGTACTGCCAAACTCTATACAGGTCTACCAAGTACTGCCAAACACTATACAGGTCTACCAAGTACTGCCAAACACTATACAGGTCTACCAAGTACTGCCAAACACTATACAGGTCTACCAAGTACTGCCAAACACTATACAGGTCTACCAAGTACTGCCAAACTCCATACAGGTCTACCAAGTACTGCCAAACTCCATACAGGTCTACCAAGTACTGCCAAACACTATACAGGTCTACCAAGTACTGCCAAACACTATACAGGTCTACCAAGTACTGCCAAACACTATACAGGTCTACCAAGTACTGCCAAACACTATACAGGTCTACCAAGTACTGCCAAACTCTATACAGGTCTACCAAGTACTGCCAAACACTATACAGGTCTACCAAGATTTTTTGTAGACATGATCTCAAGAAGGTACTGAACGAGATCAGTGGCAGTTTTTAATGTTTGTGTGCTAATGGGTTTAGGCAGAGCCCAATAGCTGAACACAGGAGAAGAGAGAATGGAGCGTTTTAGGGTGTTTTAATAGTATTCCCCCAATCAGACAGTTGAACAGGCAGGAATGTGCAACAGACAGGTATTGGGAATGTTTCTTGGGGGGATGAGGACAGGTGCACTCCCAGTGCAGCTGTGGGCAGAAGACACAGGTCTGTGTCGGGAGAGAGCAGGAGCACTCCTTGTGCAGCACGAGATGTCCAGGCAGGGAGGTGCACTGGAGCGGAGGTCCTGGGCACAAGAGAAACAAGATTAGAGCAAGGCATAATCACAAGAGCAGGTTAGCAGGGCTTCAGGCTGAGTCGTCGTACCTAGGTAACTAGAATAACACCACGACGAGGTCTGGTCAGAATCTTCCGGTAGATGTAGTGTCTTGCTGATCAGGGGATGAGGTACAGCTGTGTTGGGTGAGGTGCCTGGCAGCGTGTGAATCGGGATGAGGTACAGCCGTGTGGAGTGAGGAGCTTGACAGTGTGTGAAGGGATGCTGCCCATATATGGGTGTGAGGTTTCGGTGGTGAATGTGGGGGGAGTAAAGAAGGCTCTCGCCGTGATTATGACAGTTTGGTCATTATTAGCATGGTGTTATTCACTGTCAAAGATGCAAAGAAAAATCATAATTCATATTATCCTTTGTTTCATCACAATCTAAGCAAGCCTAGTAATAGACACAATATGTCTGACACTGGGAATACATTCACTGAGGTCCATAGATGTCCCTAGATATCAAGAACATGCAAATGGACCTTGTAGAAGTGGAGCAATATTCCATTTACTTAGGTATGTATTTTAGGCAGATTTTCAGAAAATAGGCTCCGGGTGGAAGAGGTTAATTAAACATTTTTATATAATGTATTCAGGTAGCACAATATAAACTCTTATGGGCCTACACACGCACACACACACACACACACGCACACACACACACACACACACACACACACACACACACACACACACACACACACACACACACACACACACACACACACACACACACACACTCACACACACACACACACACACACCCACATTATAGACACAGACATAACAGCATATGCAGATACTGTACGAGCCAGTTGAAGGCTTTCTAAAGGATATCCTTACTACTATGTCGTATGACTGTTCTCTTTACAGATAGAGCGGACATCATTTCACCTCCGTCTGGCTGTTGTGTCCGTCTGTCAGTCATCCGGGCTACTTGCTATTCCTCCGTGACTCTTAATACCAGCTGCATGGCTCACCTGATAACACTAATTGCATCCAACACATCCACACAGGCCAACATGGCTGCATACAAGTGGACACACACACACACACACCAGGAGGGGAACACAGACCAACACGCCTTATCATAACACAAACACATATACACACATATACACACATATACACACACACACACCAGGAGGGGAACACAGACCAACACGCCTTATCATAACACAAACACATATACACACATATACACACATATACACACACACACACCAGGAGGGGAACACAGACCAACACGCCTTATCATAACACAAACACATATACACACATATACACACATATACACACACACACACCAGGAGGGGAACACAGACCAACACGCCTTATCATAACACAAACACATATACACACATACACACATATACACACACACACACCAGGAGGGGAACACAGACCAACACGCCTTATCATAACACAAACACATATACACACATACACACATATACACACACACACACCAGGAGGGGAACACAGACCAACACGCCTTATCATAACACAAACACATATACACACATACACACATATACACACACACACACCAGGAGGGGAACACAGACCAACACGCCTTATCATAACACAAACACATATATACACATATACACACATATACACACACACACACCAGGAGGGGAACACAGACCAACACGCCTTATCACAAGACAAACACATATATACACACATATACACACTCACACACACACACACACACACACACACACACACACACACACACACACACACACACACACACACACACACACACACACACACACACACACACACACACTCTCTCTCTCTCTCTCATTCAGTTATGTTGTGTTAATATAAACCTGCCGTGGTCTCTCTCTGTCTCTCTCTCTCATTCAGTTCTGTTGTGTTAATATAAACCCGCCGTGGTCTCTCTCTGTCTCTCTCTCATTCATTCATTCATTCATTCATTCATTCATTCATTCATTCATTCATTGTAGGGCTGAGCGATAAAACGATAACGATAACTATCGCGATAAATTATTTCCTCGAAATAAACATGAAACGTGGTCGCAAAGTTTCGATATATCGATTTTCCAAGCTTGGCTCCGTTCAGCCTCGGCTCAGCACACTCACTCACAACAACCAGCGTTACGTGATGACATGCTTACGCACAACAGCTAACAACCAATCAGTGAAGGAGATGGCCGAGACCCGGAAGGAGGTAGGACTCACTCAACAACAAGGCTTGCTAGGCTAATTAGCTTGCACAGCGTTGTTTTATATATTTACGTGCCGAGTATGTGTGTGTTTTGAATTCTGAGGCCACGTTTATGGTAGTGTGGGATATACAGTGGACGTCGTTTCAATATATTGTGGCGGAAGAGAGTATTTTAGTGTCATATTTAGCACATTGTCATGGAATCCACCGCTTAGAACCAACATGCTGGCTAGGATAACTAGCTTGCACGGCACTGTTTTATATATTTACGTGCCGAGTATGTATGTGTTTTGAATTCTGAGGCCACGTTTATGGTAGTGTGGGATATACAGTGGACGTCGTTTCAATATATTGTGGCGGAAGAGAGTATTTTAGTGTCATATTTATTGTCATGAGATACTCCGCTTGTCGGCTAACGTGCGCAGACTGATGACGACATCAACTCGACTTGAGACATTCGCAGCAGCATAAGAAGTTAATTAAACTTGACGGACATTATATCGACGATAATTATCGATATCGAATTATATGAAAATAATTTTATAATTTTATCGCGATAACGTTTTTGGTCATATCGCCCAGCCCTAATTCATTGTCCTTGTGTTACATAAAACCCATCTGTGGCCTTGTGCAGAGGAAGGTGGTAAATACATGTTAGATATTCCAATGTACAGTTTTGCATACACATACACACCAGCAGAGAAACACAGACCAACACATCACAACACAAACACATATACATTTAATTTTTTTACTTTAAAAAAAAAATTGTTTAACCAGGAAGTCCCATTGAGATACAAGATCGGTTTGGGAGAGGGAGGTAAGGGGTTTTAGATTGTGTGTTGTGAAGTTTAGACTTCAGATAGGGAGAGTAAAGTATAGAAAAAAAGGTAATGTTGGGTACCGGTATCGATTCCCAGGTAAAAAGAAAAATGTTCAGGCTCGGTGTCCCGAAAAGACCCACCGCGTAGGCCAGATGCAAGCCGCATTTTACAATAAACCTCTGTGGGGCTGCTTAAATACATTTTTTTATAATCGCAAATTTAATCGCAATTGCAATATCTGTCAATATTTATTATTTATTTTTTGTGTGACTGCAACAGGGCAGTTTTAAAACCAGAGACAGTGGACAGACTTGTATTTCTTGCCTGCAACTTAAAGTAATGGCTTTGCTTGTCCAAATGACAATACTGACCAAATTGAGATTCATTTTTCTCTTGTCCATTTATTTTGTTTGCTTTCTAATTTAAAATACATTTAGAAATTGTCTGTACACAGTAGGCTATGTGTGCTAGCAGAACTAGACTCCAGTCACGAGTCACGGTGCACATGTGCGGTGGTTTGTCCACCAATAAAGCGCCAAAAGATTGAAAATAAACTAGCAGAGCCAGAACGGTTCAACTCCCCTGGAACAACAGCCAGCAGAGAAGCCGGTTTACTTTCGCTTTTAAACCAGCTGCAGCCTGAGAACTGGAGTGTGAGGGGATGTAACACTAAAGATGGCAGCAATGACAAAGAATTGCTGCAAAATAAACATAGGCCTAAATCTGTTGTTTATTTATTTTTTTTACTTATAACAATTTCAATAATTATCGATATCGAGAAATATGATAACATTATCATATCGTTATCGCGATATGATTTTTTTCCATATCGCCCAGCCCTAGCCCATACCCACACACCCCTGCTACCCCACCAAAGGACGGGAAGCAGGAGAGGCCACAGACCTCAGAACCGCCTGGGAGACAGAACCCCCGGTCATGTCCATGAGGTAAAACCTTACGAAGGGACCCGGGGAGGACCATGAAGCTGCAGCACAGATGTCGTCCACCGAGGCCCCACCCAGCAGAGCGGCAGAGGCTGCCACCCCACGAGTGGAGTGCGCCCTGACGCCCCCAGGGGGAGCCAGTCCGGCCAACGTGTAGCAAAGGGCAATGCCCTCGCACAACCAATGGGACAGGCACTGTTTCGATAGTGCCTTACCAGCACGAGAACCACCATAACAGACAAAACTGATCGGTAGCCCTGAGGCCCTGAGTACGGCTGAGGTAAATCCCGAAGCCCGGACCGGACATGACAGGTGAAGGCCCGCCTCCAACTCACTAGCATGATGAGGTGGCTGAAACGCCTGAACCACAATATCCCTGGAGCGGAAGGAACTCTGGATATTTGTAGGCACGAAGGCAGGATTAGGCCGCAGAGTGGCACCGCAATCGGAACGAAAGACAGGCACTCTGGTCGTACCGAGAGAGCACAAAGCTCACCCACGCGTTTAGCGGAGGTGACGGCCAGCAAGAACGCAGTCTTGAACGACAGCTGTTCCAACGGCGCTTGCTCAAGAGGCTCAGACGGGGCCAAGGACAACCGACCGAGGACCAATTGAAGATCCCAACTCGGAGCCAAAGAGCGTTTTACCGGCATAACGCGTCGGGCGCCAACTAGGAAACGCTTCACAAGAGGGTGGCTGAACAAAACACCACCCTCAAATCCCTCATGATAAGAGGATATAGCTGCTGCATATACCCTCACCGTCGAAGCCGACAGTCTATCAAGGAGAGACTGGAGGTAAACAAGGACAGTATCCAGGGGGCAGGACACCGGTCCCTGCCCCCCGCCTTACACCACTCTTGGAACATACGTTATCTGCCCGTGTAAGCGCGACAGTGGAGGGAGCATGCGCATTCCGGATGGTATCAACCACAGAAGGGTCCATCCTCTCCAGACTTACCCTCTCACCAGCCAAACCATCAGACGTTGGCACAACACCGGGTGCTGAACAGCGACCCGTGTGCTTGAGTGAGGGCCTTCGCCGACCAAGGAATAGGCCATGGCGGAGCTACCAGTAGCTGGATCAGGACCGGGAACCACACAGCTGCGCCTCGGTCCGGCGCAATCAGGATCAAGGACCTGCGCTCCTCAAGGTACCCGCCCCAACAACTGACCTAACAGATGTATGCTGAAAGAATCCCAGGCGGCACGGCATCAATCCCAGACCTGCCTGGCTATGTCCGGACGTAATCCCCACCCGTCAGGATGAGGACCGCCCCACGACATTACACCTGTACCCATATTCACCCTGCCGGGGATGTGGGGAGCCCTCAGGCCGCGCAGATGGAGGACGCCCATAGCCAGCCGCCCGCCGCCCGGTGCAGACGGGGGGAGCGTACTCCTCCCTGTCTGTCGATATACGACACTGATGTCGTATCGAGCGTGTCGCAACACGCTCTGAGAGGGATGCCCATAGCACTCCACCCGTTGACTGGGAAGAGGAGTACTCCACTTCCAGTCTACAGCAACCCCAGGCTGGTAGGAACCCTGCCTGGCATGAGACCTGACGATCCACCTTGACCGCCAAGGACCAGAATGTCGGCACGGCAGAATACACTTCGTAACCCCTGACGACGCAGAGGCCCCAGTGCGGCCTCCACGCACTTGGTGAAGATGCGGGGAGCCAGAGAAAAGCCGAACGGCAGCCCCTGGTACCCATACGCTAACCCTGTAAGGCAGCGTAGGTAAGCCCTAGGACGGAAGATCGGGAATGGGAACACGCATCCTACAGGTCTATGGAGGAGAACCAGACCCCCACCTGACAGTGTTCAAAAGGTAGGAGACGATCCAAAAAATACCGAACCTTCCCATGGTCCAACATGGGTCTGACACCCCCCCCTCCCGATTTCTCAGGCACCAGAGAACACCGGGAGGAAAACGCCACGACGATGGCTTGCTTCGTCCACAGAGATCAGATCTCATCGACCAGAGCTGTCACTGCTGGTGACCCTGACAATAGGGTCTGTACCAAACCCGAAAACGGGTGGGGTTGTGTAAATACAAGTCCCCGCCTCAGCGTTCTCTCCATCCACCTCGACATATGGTACTGCCGTAGCCATATGTGATGACACTCCCAACGCACCCGCCGCCATGTGGCGCAGGTCCGCAAGGAACTGTAGATAGGCGGCCCGGTCCCACCCGCTATGCGTAGCCAACCCTGGACCCGTGCGAGCAGAGCGTTCCGTGGAGTCGGTCGGAACCTGACACTACCCACGAGGCAATCGCACCCAAGGGGGGACCCCGACAGAAAGGGCCGGTTTGATACAGGGAAAGCTGACATCAATCTAGGTGACAAAAGCCCCCCCACTGAACACCCCTCCAGAACATGCTGAGGAGTTGTTCTGCAGCCGGACATGCAAGGCGTGAGGACCCCATGGGTTCCTACACACAGTACCCCTGCAGTGATATTACTACCACCTAAATCAGGCGCACCTCTTCTTTTCAGACCACTGCCGATCTCGCGGGAGTGGGAGGCACCAACATGATACCTGGCCTGGCAAAGGCGAGGCCGGGGAAGCCCGCACTGTGTGCCTCAAAAGGTTTCGAGCCCCCCTGCTGACAACACCTATAGTTGACAGACGTAACACCAGACTCAACCAACACAGCTTATGGTGTGGGAGCCGCTTGACAGCACAACATTCTCACGGACAGACCCAGGCTCAGCCATCAACTGGGTGTCAGCCCCTGTCCCCATGAGAAGCGAAAAGTGGGGCTGCCCGCGCTTCAACGAAGGCACGCGGCCCGCAGCCAAAGGAAACAATCAGAGCCCCCTTTTTCCGCTGGTGCTGGGGGAGGGAGTGATCGGAGAGCGGGCTGCTCGCGGCAGGACGGCGACAGCTTGTATATTCCAAGCCGAGCCCATCCAACATGGCCGATCCCTCGGCCGCCAAGGCTGTCGGCCTTGTGGACACCTGTCGATTCAACGCCCAGGATACCTCTGGCGAGGGAAAGTTTCAAGTTTCTTTAATAGTTGTCATACAGAAGTACAGAATACTTTCATACAAAATGCTTCTTACTGTTACGCTCCAGAGACTGTGCTAGACAAGATAGTATCAAACATAGTATACGTGTAATTTAGAAGAAGAAAAAGAGGTCACAGTGTTCGGTATAGACATATGTACAATGTTCTGAGTTACCATATAATATACAATACTATGCAGTGTACTAATGTACAGTACTATCTAGTGCAAAGCAGAAATGGGATGAGGTACAATTTAGGTACAATTTACAGTAAGGTGTACGAGTTGTAGTGCAATCCTTCATCAATAAATATAAAGTGTGGGGAGTGGGTGCTACAGTGTGTTTGTTTAAAGTGGGTGTGTGCTATAAAGTGTGTGGAGTGGGTGCTACAGTGTGTTTGTTTAAGTGAGTGTGTGCGTGTGGATGTGTGTGCTATGTGCGTTTGGTGGTTGTTGTTGTGTAGTGTTCATTCATTGTTCGTTTAGCAGCCTGATGGCCTGGGGATAGAAGCTTCTTCTGAGTCTTTCTGTGCTCGCCTTGAGACTCCGGTATCGCTTGCCTGACCGCAGAAGTTCAAAGAGGCAGTTGTTCGGGTGACTGGAGTCTTTAATGATTCTCTTAGCCTTGCCCTTGCAACGCTTGTTGTAAATGTTCTGGAGGGTGGGGAGCCCCCCTCCAATTGTTTTCCAAAGGAAAAGGAAAACATGGCCGCCTGTCGAGGGCCTTCTCATCGCCGCTGACAAGGCCGTGCTCTCTCTTCTTCTGGCTGCGCGGTGTGAGGCGGTGTGGGGCCTAGGACAAATACCGCCCGCGCTCCAGTGGAAGACCAAAATCCTCTGCGGAGAGGGGAGCCCTAAGCGGTTATAGCTTGCGGCTGGGTCAAAGCTAATAACGTCAACAACCTCGCGCGTTGTGTCGACGTCGGCTGGCCCTCAAGGCCCCGCCACCAGACACCATTTGTTGATAGAAAAAACAGCAATTCGAACACAGTTCTAATCGCTGCCAATTCCATACCGTGGCGGTACAGGCTTTAGCAGCCCACCAGCCACTCGCCGGGCCGACCCACCTCATGGCGTCGGCCGGGCGGGGCACTGTTTCAACATGTCAAAAGCAAAGGACTGATGCTAACACGGAGCACCAGTGGTGGGTGTAAACAGAAACCTCCACTGTGGTGTGCACCATGAAGGGGTTAATGAATAAATTAACTAACACCACAAACATACTGTAGAATGGGCAAGCCCATGTACACAACGTTAAGGGGAGGCGGACCAGAGAGAACCAGTCCCGCATTCATTCATAATATTCACAACAGCACACCAGCCCTAGACCTCAGCCCATTTACCCATGAAGGTAAACAAAGCCCCCCCCCCCTGCACTACTCCCCCAGTAGACACCGATTGACCGTCAGCATGAATGGTTGAGAGGAGGGAAGATTGTAGCATATACAGACATTCCCGTAGCAGAGAGACAGAACAAAAACAGTAGCCCCACTATAGCATAGCGTTCGACACTAATGTGGACAGAAAACAGTCAGCTGAGCCACAACACTGGCCGCCGCTAAATTCCATCCTGAAGCAGTATAGCTCTACTGCCACCCGCTGGGCCGACTCGCTCTCAAGCATTGGCTCCCGGGTGGGACACCGTCCAGCCCCGCCGAGGCACAGGATCGATGCTACCTGGCTAGGCTACCTAGCCACGGCACACCCGCCCTGCACCCTGTTGTCAACCCATTTACCCGTAAAGGGAAAAATAGGACTCAGCAAAACCCCCCACATTAGCTACCGACTGACCTTCATCAATGAACCGGTTTAAGAGGAGGGAAAAGCGGTAACATCCCACGGCGGGGAACATTAGAACAGTGCCCAGCATTTCAGCAGTAGTGTTAGCATTTAGCATTAGCATTAGCATTTAGCGTTAGCATTAGTGTTTAGCAGCACGCTCCAGGATCGCTTGGAACAGTCCACTTCAGTGGAACATTCACCAAACCATCCCGCCCCTGGTGCCGACACACAGCATGGTTGTGTAACAAAACAAACCAGCATTACTAACACTAGCATCAATGCCTGATGACACAGGGCTCACCTGTGTGCGAGCCGGCTCGATAGCCAACCTCGCAC
>NW_028171283.1:81109-99568 GCF_963971535.1 Notolepis coatsorum
TTTGGGCCTCACAGGTTAACCTCTTAAGCCTGAGATAATTTACCAATGATTGTAACTGTTATTAGTGAAATATAAGATTATAAAAATATCAGGGCATTGAGTTGGAAACCGGCGCATATTGACAGGAGGAAGTGGAGCTGAACTAGATAGCATGACAATAAGATTAACACTAATGGCTTTAATAGCCCAGATATTCACAGACACACACACACACATGCACGCACACACACACACACACATGCCCAAACACACACACACACACACACACACACACACACACACACACACACACACACACACACACACACACACACACACACACACACACACACACACACACACTGACACATGCACACACACACACACACACACACACACACACACACACACACACACACACACACACACGCACATGACAGGCAGAGACATTTCAAGGTTGAGCTGATGCCCCCTCTATCCCTCTCTCCCTCTCTTTCTCTGCATACCTTTCAAGACTTGGTGATTAATGAAACATGTAACTCGTTCATCATCGCTAATGTCACTTTCCTTAAGACCCCATTTTAATGCTGACCTAGTGAGAAGCACACGCCAGAAGAAAGAGAGAAGAAAGTAAGAGAGAGAGAGATGGGTGAAATAGAGATGCTGAGAATGCTGTGAGAGAGGGATGAAAGAGAGAATAGAGGGAGATACAGAAAGACAGGGCAGGGGAAGAGAGGAAGCGAGATGGGTGAGAGAGAGAAGAGGAGAGGAGAGGAGTGAGAGACATGGAGGGGGAGAGGGAGAGGGATGAGAGAGAAAGACAAGGCGGTGGAGGGAGACGGTAAAATAAGGTGAAGGGGTGAGAGAGGGATAAAGACAGGGAGGAGAAGGGAGAGATAGAAGGGGATATGGGTGAGGGAGAAAGGGGGGAGAGAGAAGGAGAGAGTAGCTACTCTGTCATTCCTTTGCTTTCTCTTTGTTTGTCGAGGTAAGCGGGAGGGGGAGGAGGAGATGGGGGGGTGATTTACGTGTGACATAAAGCTAGCGCACAGAAAACCGCTTCCAATCAAAGTCAAACCTCCATTGGCCCTGAGCCACCAGTACGCCGGGGATAATTGTGTTCAATCATACATTTCCATTTTCCCCCGCCCCACCCCCCCTCCCCCGGTCGGCGCGGCGAGAGAAGCCCTAGCTGGCGGTAATTATCCCAGTTGATGGCCCTCAACTTGGACAAGTTGAACCAATTAGCGGCTTTCACCAGCAAACCGCTCCGTTTACCTGTCCTGCCCTCTTGAACCGCGCCATGTTTTCCTGGTGACAGGATGTCTTCGAGCGGCTGAGGAATTGCTCCTTTGATGGAAGGAGACCAACTGGTACTTTGTTTGAGCACACACACACACACACACACACACACACACACGCGCACACACGCACACACGCACGCACGCACGCACGCACGCACGCACGCACGCACACACACACACACACACACACACACACACACACACACACACACACGCGCATGCACACGCATGCACACGCGCACGCACGCACACACATGCACAAACACACACACAGCCCTGTGAGCAGCCTCGAGTGGTAATGACACCTCTTTGTTCACGCTTTGCCACAAAAAAATACATGTTTTCCTCTTTTTTTACACAAGGTCATACTTGGAAGTTAGGCCAACAGTTTTAAGAACATGTCTCGAGTCCTCCTCCTGAATGTAGTTTTAAACTGTGACAGGTCTTTGTTCGTTTAGGGGTTCAAAAATATGAATGAATGAATGAAATGAAACAATAACAGGTTGGTAAAGGTAGTAGGATCACTTGGGTCTCGTTCACACTGCAGGCGAGAAGCGGCTCAAATCAGATTTTCTTTTCACACGGAATCTGATCTCTTCAACGCTGATTTGGGCCATCTTGGCTCCGTTCACACTGCAAGCATTAGTGCTCAATTGAATGAATGAATAGTTTATTTGGGTCTTGGTTTACAAAAAATATATAACACACTTGTGTGGACTTACAAAAAGGTAAAAATCACAAATGTAAAGTAAGTAAATCAAAGTAAGCTCACACACAAACTCCCAACTCAATGACCGAAAAAAGGAATAGGCTGAAGCACATGCTTATTCTTTGCCTATCCTTTACAAATCTTAAAAACAAAATATATTTTAATATAAAAAAAACTTTAAATATGCTGCAAAAAAAAAAAAAAAAATGCTTACTTAAAACTGTACTATTATTTAACTTTTTAAGGCTTTTTTAAATCTCCCCTGAGAAGTACACAACTTCAACCCGTCACCAATGCTATTCCATAGTTTAACTCCCAAAATGTAAACACATCTAGCTTTTACATTAGTTCTTACTTTTTTACCCTCTTAAATGATACTTTCCTTCTCTTGGTTTAAAGAGACATTGGGTCTCATTTCCGAACATTTTTCAAAGATATATTCTGGAAGACTTATCTTGGAACCACTGAGATATAATCAATGACAAGTTCACTCTGAGTCCTGAACGTGCTGGTAATATGTCTTAAGTGGCTGAAAAGGTCGCACAAATTATATGATCTGATATCTGCTTGGAGAATGGCATTCTGTCTTAAACTCGAAAGCGCGTTCCCGTTCACTTCATTTGCATACAAAACAACGCCTCCAGAGCTCCTTATAAGGCAACTAGTGACGCAGCTGTGTGCAAATGGAATGGCGGAAGTGCTTTGCGAGTCTTGCGAGCCGCGTGATTACGAAACCTAGCGTCAGTCAGTGCCAATTAGAGAGCGTCTCCGAGAAATGCAGCTAGGTTTCGTAACCACGCTTGCGCGCTATCAAAACTAGATTAGATTAATGTATTGGCATCATATACAGCTCGCGGTACACCTGCCGCAGCGCGCGCGTGCACACACACACACACGCGCGCGCGCGCAGTACTGTATATGAATGAAATATAATATATATAGCCTACGGCGGGCGTAATGGATGAACGCAGTATGGCTTATTATTCCATAATTAAGCCTATAGGCTGTTCATTCGTAGGCGCACACAAGACTTGTTATGGAATATTAATGCAGTCTATTTCCACCGATTAGCTTTAGTTCTTATTTATTTATCCACTGTCATTTCAGTGTTGGTGTATAGGCTATATAGTGTATTTCAATCATAGGCGGCGGGTGAGCTTGACATTAGGTAAGGCTATTATTAGAATGGACCTCGCGAGGAGCGCGCAAAATTGTTCCTTTTTTTTTTGGTTGCACGCAAATTATGCTGTCCAGGTTCTGATTTCATATACAGTACACACACACACTACTAGGCTACTACAGCGAGCCCCGCTCATTTCATATAGTGCAAATTAAGTGTTCAAATGAAGGCATCCAATAATATATTAACCATTGTCTTACCTTAATGCAGATAAATGCGACGTTTCGTCTTGGTGAGAAAGACCGTTCACAACTTGAATCACAAGTTGCAATGAAGGGAACGTTTTTCGTAATTTAGATCTCATCATGCTTTGAAAACAATGTATACAGTAGCTCTAAAACATTTCCACGATTTGATGAACTCGGACTCTCATCATGTCCTCTTAGAGCAAGCCCTTGTTTGCCAAGATAAAATAACATACAGCCTCAGGTGATCGGTAGTTATGCCCAGGGCCAGCCCGGTGCAGCTTCTAAATTACTTTGTTTATGTCTTGGAAAAATACTGTATATCCATTTTGCTTTTTGAAATTTCACTCAAAATAGTGCGCTGGTGTTCGCTACAAAGCGATCGGCGGGCTGAAATTCGGAACGCAGATGTTTGCTTTACTCGGCCTGCGGGATCAGGATGATCATGTGAATGATGTGATTGGCTACATTATTTAACCTGAGCCTATGTGTGATTGGTTACTGCCTGTACCTGGAATGTTAAACGCTGCCACCGATTGACACCTTTGTCGTTGACACCTCGGCCAGCCGGCTGCAGCACAAGACACACACAATAGCCAGCAGCCTGCGCATATATTATATACATTTCAAGATTCCCAGCATAACGATTTGGGTAAGGCATAGCCTCGCCTAGCCTTATATACCCGCCGCCTATGATTTCAATATAAGTTTAATTGATTAATGATATATTCGAAGGAATGCAGGTTTATAGCTATATCAACCCCCTCCAATGTACAGTAAATGACCAAGTATGGTTTTGTCAATATTCCAATGTACAGTTTTGCTTGTACAGTGTAAGTCTATCCCCCACCCACCCCTCCTATACCCAACCTCATCCAACAGTTTCTACGTCAAATGTACTCTCTTTTCTGGACTCTTTTTGTATCACAAACAGTACTGTATTTGCAAATCTGGTATGTCATAAATGTATAGATGTAGCAGTACTGTCTATCTGTGTCATGTGTCATATATGTTATGATTAATTGAAAATGAGGGACCCTGATGTAAACAAGACGAAATTCTTTCTCTGGTCTGCATCGCCTTATGTAATTGAGCTGTACTGTACTGTACCCATTCTGCAATCTGTTAATAAAGTTTTCAATCAATCAATCAATCAATCAATCAATCAATCAATCAAACAAAGGTCTGTCCCATTGTATACCAATCAATGGGTGTAGTGGCCAAGACCCCAACAGGTTTGTCTTATAACCTATTTGAATCTTCCACTTGTAGGTTGGGAAGCAGTGTCAGACTCGCAGTCGCAGAACAGAAACCACAGCACGTTTTTGTTGTTCCTTTTGCTCTTTTAATGGTCCAGCAACTGGCAGCAAGAACAAAACATGAAAACAATATCGCACATAAAAGTAAACCAGGAGATCCTTATAATCTCAATAACAAAACAAGAGATCCTAATAATCTTAGTAACAAAAAGGTTGCGTCTGCGCTGCGTGTCAATGACAGTATTGCTGCTGCCTGCTGCTCTGCCGTCACACGCCGCACCTGTGGCTTATAGCGTTAGCCCCGCCCCATCCACCTGAGCCAAGCGCCCCACTCACTGCAACAGAGAAATGTATTAATACAGATTCACAATTAATCAAAACAAATAAGCTTGAATGCGGCTCTTACACCGGCCCCTAATTGTTCTCTAGGAATCAATTACTCAAACAAAATAAAGAGCCGTAAAACTATCAACAAATTAATTTAGAAAATATACTATATACATTACATCCCTTGTTGATGTTGAAAGAAGAACTGTGTGAGGCCAACTTACAGGCCATGCGGCTGGGGCTAAACTGTGTGAGGCCAACTTACAGGCCATGCGGCTGGGGCTAAACTGTGTGAGGCCAACTTACAGGCCATGCGGCTGGGGCTAAACTGTGTGAGGCCAACTTACAGGCCATGCGGCTGGGGCTAAACTGTGTGAGGCCAAATTACAGGCCATGCGGCTGGGGCTAAACTGTGTGAGGCCAACTTACAGGCCATGCAGCTGGGGCTAAACTGTGTGAGGCCAACTTACAGGCCATGTGGCTGGGGCTAAACTGTGTGAGGCCAACTTACAGGCCATGCGGCTGGGGCTAAACTGTGTGAGTCTTCATTCTTAACCGTATCCTAGGGCCAGAGGTTACTAGCACATAGCCTTAAGGAGGGATCTTTATGATCGCTAGGTCAGTCAAATCAGAAAAAACTAAAAACTGTAATCCAAAGTGGCAAAGAGTGTATATCTCCATGTATCAGTCTATGCGTGTATGTCTATGTATTAGTCTATGGGTGTACGTCTATGTATCAGTCTATGGGTGTACGTCTATATCAGTCTATGGGTGTACGTCTATGTATCAGTCTATGGGTGTACGTCTATATCAGTCTATGGGTGTATGTCTATGCTGTTTGTAACTATCAACAAATTAATTTAGAAAGTGACCTGGATGTTGAAATGGCATTTTGTCGCTCACCCTCTTACAACCTTGAGTTCACAGTTTGACTCTTAAGAATGTGTCATTGTCTAAATCATCTTAGCGATCCGGAAAGTATATATAAGGTATATATCTCAAACAGTAACACATGCTTCTTTGCTCTGTGCTTGGTTCATGACCAATGACTATATTGCCATAATGAGGGTGGTTGCTACTGTATAATTCATTTTAGATTAAATAGTAACTCATTAAATATAACTTGAAGGGGAACTTTTAAATCATATGGACTATATGAATTGGTCTTCACCACTGTGGTAAATTTACCTAAGTGAAATAAATAAAGTATATACATTACATCCCTTTTTGGCTGTTGAAAGAAGACCTGTTATTCTTCAATCTCCAGGAATGCGGCATAGCTTAGCTATGGGCCTATCAATATTGGATGTTTTCGTCTGGAGCTTCACTGCACGGGTCAGACCTCCTGCATCATGTTTGGTCTCCTGTACTGCTTAGTGGCCACGACCCCCGTGGAGCAGTTGGGTCACCTACCAGGACGACATCTCCAATGTTAAAGTTTTTTCTTTTTTTTTCTCACTGTGCTCCATTTCGGTCTTCCTTGGAGTAGCAGAAGGTATTCTTGTGTCCTGGCGTAGAGGTCAGATCTCTCGTAGAAGATGGTTTGTAGGCCTTCATCCGGTATAGGATCGATCTTACTGTTCTTCTGCACTCTGAATGGAGCGGTTTCCAGCACTGCCATTTCCACTGGGAAGGATTGCTTTTGAACATAGGTGATGACTGACCTCTCTGCCTGTGAGAGGTCTTCCACTGTGAGGAGCTGTCCACCAAGTGTGGTCCTGAAAGCGCCTAGCTCAGTGCTCACCTTTTGGCTGCTCGAGTGGGTGTGGCTGTGACCTGGGGAAAGCTCTTTGCGCTTTTTGACGGTCAACATCAGAGCATTCTTCCTAGTGTGCTCGTTACCAATGTACTTGAGTACTGTTTGGCTATCCCCGGCCCCTATGTGACCACATAACTCTGCTTGGCTATCCCCGGCCCCTATGTGACCACATAACTCTGCTCTCTTCATATCTGCTGGGGTCTTGACCTCTGCCCTCTTCGTATCTGCTGGGGTCTTCTCTGCCCTCTTCATGCCTGCTGAGGTCTTCTCCTCCGATACCAGGCTTCTGGATTTTTCCTCACAGGGACTCTGGACCGGTGTGGTGAGAACAGGCGCCTCCCTATTGGCTGCTGCGATGGCCTCAGAACCATGTGGCCAAGACACAGGAAGTCCCCGTCTGAAATGCACCTGCGGCGCCTCCCGTTGGGCAGAGGGGTGGGCTCCGTCCTTCTCTTGCGGCCCGGCTTTTGCGGGAGAAGTGAGGGGCGAGGCCTGTGGCAGAGGGCTGTCGGTGAAAGGACGGGGCCGCTGGTTGACCATCGAGGTGGAGGACGGGAACTGGGCAGGGGGGTCCCTCGGGAACCGGAACTTCCTAAACGAAGACTGAGGGTACAGAGGCGTCGGTGACATGGGCATGACAGGTCGAATATTGTGCACTAGTTGGGGCTGGTGCTGGTCATTAATGTCATCTGGCTGAGCATCGGGCCAACTGTGAGCATTACCATCGTTAACATTAAAAAAGGGCAAGTAATGTGCTCCTGCCTTGCTCCTAACAGCACCTATGTCATATGGATGAATTGAAACATCTGGCTTTGAATATACCAGCGCCCATTTCCACTGGGAAGGATTGGCTGTGCTGGCTGCTATTTCACCTTGTAATTCTAATGTTTCTCTCCTTTTTTTTAATGTTTCTCTCTTTTTTTTTAACATTTGTTCCTGTTCTTCAATTGCATGTTTTTCTTGTAACATAGAAGCTTTGGCCAATAAATATCGTCTCTCTGCCTCCGCGTTGATGCGTATGGAGGAAGAGGAGGAGTGGTGGGAGGAAGAGTGAGACGACCTCGTTGAGCGTGCGTCTGTCATCCTATTTGGATGCGCGCAGCTGCGCCTCATTATGTCATTAACGGGCAGGTCTGCCTTATCTGAACTCGCCATTTTAATTCAGAATAAACAAATAAATAAATCCACAAGGTCTTCGACGTGTTTAGAAACAGTGGCTGGTTATGTCATTATCATTGTCTTTCTCAATTGTTCGTTTGGTTACAGCCGCACGCCAGGCCGGCGTTTCCTTGTCTCGATGCGCGCAGCTGCGCCTCATCCATGTCATTAACGGGCGTCTGAACTCACCATATTAATTCAGATTAAACAAACAAATGAATCCAAAAGGTCTTCAACAGTGGCTGGTTATTTCATTATCCTTGTCTTCTCTCTTTATCCACGATATGTCACCAGCACAAAATAAAATATTCACTGTCCATAAACATCGTTATCAGAGGCAAACGTCCGTTTAGTAATAATAATGGCATTTATTCCAAACGAATAATTATTCATGTGGCGTTGGTTTTTTGCAAACACATACCTCAATTATTTGCTTGCTTGCTTGTTTACAGCCGTCAGGCCGGCGTTTCCTCTGTTTGTAGCCGCGCGCCCGTTTGATCCTCCAATTATTTTTTCGTTCCGGATCCCAATAATCCGTGCTCTTCAATCGCAGCTTGTCATTTGGCTTGGCTTCAGCCCGTTCCTTCGGATCCCAATAATCCGTGCTCTTCAATCGCAGCTTGTCATTGACTTGATGTAGTGGCCAAGACCCCAACAGGTTTGTCTTATAACCTATTTGAATCTTCCACTTGTAGGTTGGGAAGCAGTGTCAGACTCGCAGTCGCAGAACAGAAACCACAGCACGTTTTTGTTGTTCCTTTTGCTCTTTTAATGGTCCAGCAACTGGCAGCAAGAACAAAACATGAAAACAATATCGCACATAAAAGTAAACCAGGAGATCCTTATAATCTCAATAACAAAACAAGAGATCCTAATAATCTTAGTAACAAAAAGGTTGCGTCTGCGCTGCGTGTCAATGACAGTATTGCTGCTGCCTGCTGCTCTGCCGTCACACGCCGCACCTGTGGCTTATAGCGTTAGCCCCGCCCCATTCACCTGAGCCAAGCGCCCCACTCACTGCAACAGAGAAATGTATTAATACAGATTCACAATTAATCAAAACAAATAAGCTTGAATGCGGCTCTTACAATGGGATACATTGCATGTTGACCTGCATTCTTTCAAATGTATATAATTAATCATTAAAACAGATGTGTAACAAATAAGAAATACAAATTCCACAGAAGGCATTAAATAATTATTATTTTCAATCATTTCACAATAATTGCATAATTGTGTTTGAATATCTGAGTAATTAAAGTAATTATACATTTGTCAAAAAATAGCTGGTTCAGATATGGTTAATCCAGGTGCCCTGTGATCAGATGAATCCATATTATATATTTTTCCGACATCAAATGCGTAATTTCTTATCGTACAAATATTGTCATATTTATTTTAATTATGATTAAGTAATTAATTCCAAGGAGGCCTGTAGCGTTGACGTGAAGGAATCACTATGAGAACACAGTCTGTCAAGTTATAATGAAAATTTAAATTAGTCAATCAATCATGAGATTTGATCGTGGCTGAGAGCACTCTTCAGCACTCTTCAGCACTCTTAAATCTGCTCTCAGCCACGATCAAATCTGATCTCAGGAAAATTTGGGGACTCCCACTCCCAGCCCTAATATGTCTTAAATGGGCCGAAATCTGGCTAAGACGAAATTTGTTGTCGTAACTTCATTCGGGAATGAGACCCATTGAATACAAACTAGTAGGCTTTTGCTCTTAGCACAATTTCTTTTTTTCAAAATTCTGATTTATAGCTCATATCCGATTTCGCATGAATCCTGATATGACTGTTGAGATTGCAAAACATCTGAATCTGATTTGTATCTGATTTTAGGACAAGAAAGTGGCCCAAATCTGAATTGAAAAGATCAGATTCAATGTGATTTGTGTTGTTCACACTGTCATGAACCAAACTGATCTGAGTCACTGAGCAACATAATTCAGATTCTAAGTATTTGGGGTGATACTTCTGTACAAGCAAAACCTAAGGGGACGTATCATAACCGCTCTGTGTTTGAAAGCATATTGAAAGAAGAAATGTCTCTCTTTCACCTCCTCCTTGCCCCCATTATCATCTGCTTATGAATGAGCTGGCCTCCACTGCACATCAACTTACATTTAAAAAAATAAACTGTGACTTCAGTGTCCTTCGTGTTTACATCTATCTTTGTTATTGTTCATTTGTGTATGCGGGTCAGTTCAGGAGGATGACCAGTTCACACTGGAATCTGATCTTGGCATCATTTAAGAAATAATGTGAAGAAACTTGCAGTGTGAACGTAACCATACGTCTCACAACTGTCTGGCCAGTTGGATTCCACAGTTTGTATGAGTTTTTTTCCTTTAAGAGGGAAACCTATTGGAACAATATGGGATATGGTAATATCTAGTTCACAAATGTCTCGTAATCTTCCCTAAGCTAAAAGCTTCTTCTAGTTGAGACAATGGGTCTCATTCATCAACGGACTTAAGACACAGAATTTTGTCCTAGCTCCACTTAAGACATTTTCGGGTCGATTTTGGGATTCACAAACAGTCCCTTCTCCTGGATTCGGTCTTAACTAAGAGAGCAGGATTTAGGAGTGCTGAAGAGCAGTCGAAAGTCGGACAGACTGGTGTGCGCTGTGTTCTTTTTTTTATCTACTTTTTCTCCCATTTTCTATTTTTCTCCCATCCCAATTTCCTATCGTCCAATTCTAGTCTCCCCTGTCTTGAACGTTGTTAGGCCATGCCTCCCACAAGCCGGCTGCAATGTTGACTAAGCCTTACATCACATGTCCCCTCCGGTACTCAAGGAAGCAGCAGTCGCATCTTTTCACCTGCACAACACGATCTCTCAGCGTCGGGGGTTTGCGTTTAGAGGGCACGCCGCCCCCTTCGCTTCCTGATTCTGCTGCGCAGGCGCACCAACCGACCTGTAGGAGTCGCTGTCCACAACGTCTGATCCCCACCCATCTGCTTCCCACCCCCTGATACTGCCAATTGTACTAGTATGAACGACCAGCCAAGCTGATAGCAATGAGGAGAGCTGGGCTCGAACCCAGCGTCTCCTGCATTGGTGGTGAGCGCCTTGCCCACTGCACCACCTAGCCGCCTGTGTGCGCTGTGTTCTTAAGGGATTTATTTGGGAGGAATCATGGTGATTGCGTTCATGTCAACTCTACAGACATCCTTGGAATTAAATAATCATAATAATAATAAATATGACAATATATGTATGATAAAAAAATATGTTTTCCATTTACAGTCAAGAGGCATCTTGATGTCCGAAAATAAATAAAAACACTACACCAACACTGCAAATGACAGTGGATAAATAAATAAGAACTAAAGCTAATCGTGTGGATATATCTATAGTGGAATAGACTGTATTAATATTCCATATTTATACCGTCTTGTTGTGCGCTCCTGGCCACCTGTTCAGCGCACGCACGCACACACACACACACACACACACACACACACACACACACACACGCACGCACGCACACACGCATGCACGCACGCACACACACACACACACACACACACACACACACACACACACACACACACACACACACACGCACGCACGCACACACACACACACACACACACACACACACCGTATAGCCTACGTGTGTAATGAATGAACAATAGGCTTATATTATTCTAATTACTTGTTTCATTAGGAGATAGTAGATACTGTATGCGCTGCCCTATAGTAGTACATAGTACAGTACGTACAGTACACATCTTAGCATGAAATCTTAAGGCCGCCACAGAGTCGAGCGTACTGTGAGTGGACCGTACTCTGCGCGGCATGTCCGCCATCATTTGAGGTTTCAGTCAAGCGTACCACCGCTTGCCAATTTCCTACATTTCTCATGACAGTTTACTACATTTAATGCAGGTCAATGTCAACCAACATGTTGAGCAGCCTTTTGTGTGACACCGGTGCCCAACGCCTCTGTGGAGTCTGGTCCACTCATGCCCGACAACTATAGGGCAGCACAGTATCTGCGATCTATAAGCCTACTGGTCATTCATTACGCACGTAGACTATAGAGTATGCACGCGTGTGTGTGTGTGTGCGCTGCAGCAGGTGGCCAGGAGGAGACGGTATAAATATGGAATATTAAGACAGTGTGCTGTATGATGACAATACATTTGAATCTAATCAAATTTTGATCCGTCACAAATCACTTCCTCGCTACCTGTTGAATATGGGGCAATGCCAACCCTTGTTTTGTGCACAGCCCTTGCATGAGCTGGAGGGGCGTGTCTTGTATGCAAATGAAGTAAACATGAACACGTTCCCCAGTTGCGTGATGTATGATCATTCAGGGGTTCGCAGCTGTGATCATTTGGCAAGTTAAGACAACCTCTCCACGCGTTGGTGAATCTGGGGGTATAATTGTCGTCAGCTTTCTCTTACGACCTTCCAAGGAGGTTGTCGTAAGAGAAATATTAAGACAATGTTGGTGAATGAGGTCCAATGTTCTTTTCCTCCAACATAGGACATGCTTTTCTTCCAACAGAGGACAGCCTGAAAATACATCTTATTATGAATACAAACAGACAACATGCAAGGAATTTAATGAAATAACAGGGACAGGTCATATTTGAATGTCAGATCAAACACATTCACCCAAAGTCTCACAATTCCTCCAAAGCAACACAAAAAAAAAGAAAATAAACTGTAAGCTCCTTTTTGGTTTCAGACTGTGTCCTTCGCTGTCAGTACTGTTTGTCTTGAAAAGCCAAACACTAAGCGTATTGACACATCTCACACGTTTACGCTGTAAGCTGCTCCTGTTAAAACGGTTTGTTTCTTCTTCGAAAATCTCCTAGTTTTTTCTCATAGCAACAGACATTCTGAAAAGAAAATGACACAGGAGGGGAAACACAATCACGTTGTTTGTGTTCTGGATCAAAGTTCAGTGTTTGCTGTTGGACAGATAAAGAAAGGGATTTAGGGGCGGGAAAAACCAAATGTAGGATTTATTTAGCGTCGTTACCTACTATTCACTATCTCTGCTCCGACCGAGCGGTAAGCCACCAAGCCGAGGAGGAGGGAAAAGGATTAACAGTGTTTCTTTATCAGTTTATAAGATGTCTAAATGTTATCGGCTGCATAGATCTGTAATGCCTTTCTGGAATATTCTGCTGTGTTTAGTGGCTGGTCTTAGTACAGTAGCTCTGATTCAACTGGACAGACTGTGACCGACAGAGATGTAACGACACACAATAACCATGACCTTCTCTTTTTCTACATTATGTATTATTATTATTATTATTAAATTTGTTTACAATTCTTATGAGTTTAGCTATTACCGGTACTTTATATAACCTCTCTATCCATCTCCCTCTTTCTCTTTCTAACATGTTCTCTCTGATAGAGCACCCTGGCCTCCTTATCTCGCAGAATAGCAACCTCTCTCTCTCTCTCTCTCTCTCTCTCTCTCTCTCTCTCTCTCTCTCTCTCTCTCTCTCTCTCTCTCTCTCTCTCTCTCTCTCTCTCTCTCTCTCTCTCTCTCTATCTCTCTATATATATATAATATTAAACTGCAAATTGAACCTTAACTTGGCACCAATGTGGTCAGACATGTGCTTACTGTCCCAGTGGCAGCTCTACATACAGCATAGCAGTGTGGCTACACTACATTGTGATATTGTGATAACGGAATCTGCTGCAATTCACCTCATTGTGTCCCGGCCACTTTAAATGGACTGCATTGATATTAACGCTTTTATCCAAAGCACTTTACAACTTACAGTATGCCTCACATTCACTCATTCACCCATTCACACACCGACAGAGGAGCTGGGATCTAACCGGGAACCTTCTGATTACCAGGCGACTACTCTTATCCTGACCCACTGTCACCCCCTATGTTTGCTGTTTGTAGTTCTGTTTCTGGTGGCTGAACCAGAGACCTTAGGGCTTAGAGCATCCTTGGCTGAACTTTGTGGCATAGATGCTGTAGCTTGCATGGCTATTAACCTCTTAAAGGCCAACTTGCATGTTGTATTTTTGTTCAATAAACAATGTGACTAGGCCAACGCTGACTTTCATGAAGAGAAAAAAAAATATCGAAATTGACCCAGTTTTAGCGTTTTTATCAAACATTTTGTCGACTAAACCACAGCCTCCATGCACACGCATATTTCAATCCATGGTTTTCATAGCGTGCGTGTCATATTAATGATGACGTCACACTGGGTACAGGACAGCAGGGGGGAGCAGTAGTGGGAGGGCGAGGGGCTCTGAGAGTCACACACAGCTAGTGGCTGTGGCACGAAGCAGAGAGCCTTGCTACTAGCCGAGGAGTGATGAATGAAAATGCATCTGTTTCACCTAACAACACTATTGCTCCGTGATCATAGCCATCCATCTCCAAAGCCAACCACTATTTGTAAAAGCCACAACCACGTTACCATATTTGTAATAATGTAAATCATTGCGTCGCTGTACATATTGTGTCCACAACGCCAGACGCCGTAGCTTAGCTTAGCTAAGGGTGTGCTAACACTAGCTTGCCAGCCGGCATGAATACCCGATTTAAAATAGTTCTCTCCTCTTTGTATACCTTTGTCCTCACAAGTATTATGCCAGGGAACTTATGGACACGACAATAGTAGTAGTTATAAGGTGTTTGAGCTTGTAGCGTTAGTTAGCTCATAGCTATCGTCACTGAGTGCAGCTAAAGGGGCTACTATCGTATCAACATGCCGGGGCGCATAGCTTGCTAGCCAGCATGATGTGTGTGCAGCAGTGCTTTGCCTCACAGGTCTGAGAAGAGGACCTACACATTTTACTCGTTCCCAAAACTCTTTTACATGCACGACAGTAGACTAACAGATGCTAACGTTAGCGGGGTAATGTTAGCCAGAGCGATACATATAGCCAGCTATGACCCGGGGATAACCCGGGGATAAGGCGACAGACCAGTAGCGCTGCTGTACTGAACAACAGGCTGCCTAGTGGTAAATGTAGTTCTTTTTTTACGACATTAAAAACATTATAACTACCTTGTTTCAACCAGTTGTAGCTGGTCCATCAAAGTCTCAGACGATTAAACCCATTTGCGTCTTGTAATGCGTCCATTTGGATCAAGGAAATAGCTTTCTGCACTCGTCAAAACTCCTTGAAGTGGATCAGAAGTAGGGGAAAGTTGCCTCGCTTGACGTCACCGGCCTCTAGCGTCTGACACGCTTTTTTTATTTGCTCGTGCATGTTATTCGTGCATGGACCTTTTTAACTCTTTCAGAGTGGCATTTCCGGCATCAAATGGAAAAAAATAAATAATGGAATTAGATACCAATGATGTAAACTACCCATCATTGAAGAGTAGGGTTTAACCTGCAAGTTGGGCTTTAAGCCATAGCCATATTTTTTGAAAATGCTCCTAAAAGTACATACCCAAGAAAATGGAAGATTGCTCCACTTCTGCAAGTCCCATTTGCATGTTCTTGGTATCTAGGGACATCTATGGACATCAGGGAATGTATTCCCAGTGTCAGAAATATTGTGTCTGTTACTAGGCTTGCTTAAATTGTAATGAACCAAATGAGAATATCAATTATTATTTTTATTTCTTATTTCTTCATCTTTGACAGTGAATAATGTTAGGGATGGGGGTAGTGAGGGAAGGAGAGTAGAACCCAATGTTGCAGGACAATGATGATGAGAGAGGAGGCAGAGACGAGGGAGTAGAAAATAATGACTTATATTGCGGCGCAAGCAGGTAAACAAAGGCACGTTATAAAAGAGCAAAACAGGCGCATCCTAGCTGGCACTCAGGAACAGTGAAACTGAACAAAGGCACGTTACAAAAGAACAAAACAGGGGCAGCCTAGCTGGCACTGAGGAACAACGAAACTGAACAAAGGCACGTGACAAAAGAACAAAACAGGGGCAGCCTAACTGGCACTGAGGAACAACGAAACTGAACAAAGGCACGTTACAAAAGAACAAAACAAGGGCAGCCTAGCTGGCACTGAGGAACAACGAAACTGTGAACATGAAAAGAAAGGCAACCAAAATACTAATGAACACTTACTTAGACTACATGGAAGGAGGCATCGACAGGAACATATAAAATGGAGGTATGACGCCACACAGAGGAGAAGACAGAACACACATATATACACAGACTAATTACAATTGGCCACACCTGGCCAGGCCAGTCTAAAACACAACATACCAACTAAACACAAAAGCATATTACAAAACCACAAGCAGACAGGGGAACCACATCACACAAGGGAAGGGACATTCAATAACACACACCATGAAATCACATTAATTATATTAATCATAATAGTCAACACAGGTGTGATAATGGCCTGCACCATCTGATGGTGGCCACTAGAGGGAGGTAGGAGACCAGGTGGGAGACCACTGTTCCCATTGTGACCACTGTTTACATTGTGACCACTGTTTACATTTTCCTCCTTGGAACCATTACAGGATAACACAACAATTGCCACTATGCTCATGCAACACACCCTTGATATCATGTGTACAAAATATCTAAGCAAATACATAAAAGGCAGATGATTTACAGTGTTTTTTGTAAATGCAGTACTGAATTCTGCGATCTGGACACATGCAATTTGAAATATGATTATAGAATATAGAATATCAGGCCTATAAATTACCTTATTATGGCCAAGTCACACATCTATGGATCCGGCCAAATCTCCCCTTTCCAATGGCAGAGTTCAATCTGGATTTAGTATCACCAGGCGTGATTCACAAACCATGAATGAGATCTAGCCTACTGTAAGTACAGTTACTTTTTTATAATGTACATTTCTCCACCATTGTTCATCATATTTTTTGCTAGATGTTCACAGAAAGGTAGATAAACTAACTGTGTTCTGTTTTATGGCAATAACATTCAGGTTTGTGGGAGATAATCCAGAAAAATAAGAGAAATAAAAAAGTAAATCCAGAAGTCAGATGATTGACAGGGGCTGGTGTGAGCTGGGTAGGGTAGTTTTTTAGAAATTCGAAAGCCCTGGGGCCTGGGTATCTTCCTTCAAAAGACTACACTAACTTTTGGCTGCTCCACTTCCTCCTGTCAAAACCCTGTGAGGCCCAAATAAAAAAGACATTAGCAACTTCAGAGGCCAGAGGGTGGGACATATAAACTGTACATATCTGCTGAACCAAATGATACAGCGATTAGCTCCATTACAGACTGCTTACTGGCAATAAATAAATGGATGAGTAAGAACTTCCTGAAACTAAACGAGAACAAAACTGAAATTCTAATTATCGGCTCCAAAACTAAAAAAGAAACATTAATAAAGACCTGGGGGGACTAACCCTTGGATCAAATCTGAGGTCACTAGTCTTGGGGTTATCATAGATTCAGAACTGAACTTCAATTCTCATATTAGCAAAGTGACGAAAACATCGTTCTTCCATCTCAGAAATATAGTAAAGTACGACCATTTATTAATCAGAACGATGCTGAGAAGCTAATTCATGCATTCATATCTAGCCGGTTAGACTACTGTAATGCACTTTTCACAGGTCTCCATAAGAAACCACAGAGAGCTTCAGCTAATCCAAAACTCTGCAGCCCGACTGCTAACTAGAACCAAAAGGAGAGAGCACATTAGTCCAGTCTTAGCTGCTTTACACTGGCTTCCTGTAACATTTAGAATTGACTTTAAGGTCCTTCTCCTTACATACAAAGCTCTAATGGACAGGGACCTAGCTACATCGCCAACACTCTAATAAATTACACACCAGCAAGAACACTGCGATCATCAGCTGCTGGACTACTAGAGGCTCCCAGAAGCAGTCAAAAGAGGATCGGTAATGCAGCCTTTATCAACTATGCCCCAAAACTATGGAACAAACTACCCCAAAACTCAGGGAAGCCAACTCGCTAGACCATCTTTAAAAGACAGCTTAAAACCTATCTCTTTGCTCAGGCATTTCACTGATAGATATCTGCTACCACCTAGTGGCAAGAGGAAACATCAGGGATATCCTGACACAACTTGTATTTACCTGCACTATTCTTACCCTGCCTACTCTTATACACTGCCTATCAAATTCATGTGTCGGTTATTGCACTTTTTACTTCTTACTGATGACTATTTTTAAACTGAATCATTTTAAACTATTTTATTATTTGCTAAATCCAAATGTGAAACACTGTGATTATTGTATTACTGAATAGAGAGCCTATTAGGATGCTAGATCCTAATGTGAAACACTGTGATTTACCATACCTTGCTATGCTCGCTCATGCCTGTATTTTTTATGTCCGTTCTATTTTATAATTTTTAGACAATTTTTAAACTGATCATTTTAAACTATTTTTATTATTTGTGTTACTGAAAACTGTAGCGGAGAGCCTATTGGGATGCTAGATCCTAATGTGAAACACTGAGATTTGCCATACCTTGCTACCTGTCTATCTTTTTTATGCTCGCTTATGCCTGTATTTTTTATTGTTGTGAAGCCTTTGAACTGCAACCTCTGTATGAAAAGTGCTATAGAAATAAAGTTATTATTATTATATAAACACATTTACTATCCAATAGCATTGTGAGTCTGAACAACAGGACCCATTG
>NW_028171282.1:0-20000 GCF_963971535.1 Notolepis coatsorum
AATCCACCCAATATACACTATATCAATCCACCCAATATACACTACAGTAATCCACCCACTATACACTATAGTAATCCACCCAATATACACTACAGTAATCCACCCAATATACACTACAGTAATCCCACCCAATATACACTACAGTAATCCACCCAATATACACTATAGTAATCAACATCCATATAGTAATTGTTTCATTAAAAACATTTGTATAAAAATAAGTAGATATGGGCCCAGAGATGGTCGTTAAACCCTTTCATTTAGAGGCACATGTGTCCATTCTGGCAGAATCCTCTTGTGTCAGACACCGTGGATTTAAAAGACACTACATGTAAATCAATGCAACTTCGGTGCAACATAAAACACAGCATAACAATCTACATCACTGTACAAACTCCATGTCTAACTACATTTCAAAAGTATTTTCCCATGCTTTAAAAAAAATGCAATCTGCCGTAAAGAAAGTACCTTTCCTGAAATACCAATTCCCAAATCATTTAAGAGTACATTTCCTGTACGTCATGTAACAGGGCAGTAAAACATGAAATGGCTTTTTAGTTTTCAACTGATTCGATGTCCTAAATCACATGAATCTTCCATCTCTCTCTGTCCTGTCCGCCGGCCAACTCTCTCAGCGGAGCAGGAGCTCTAGAGTGGGACTTCTCTCCTTTAGAACGAAAAAAAGAGAAAGAAGAAATTGCGTATTGTAGCTTTAATTCACAGCGTTACAGTTGGAAGCAGCACGGAATGGAGCCAGCATTCCGTGTGTGTGTGTGTGTGTGTGTGTGTGCGCGTGTGCGTGTGTGTCACACACGGTCCTGGAGCAGCTATGTCAGTGTGTCCGGCTTGTCAGTCGGTGACAGAGGGGGGAGGGGCTCGGTGACAGAGGGGGGGAGGGGTCACCTCTCAGCTGCCCCTGGCTCTAAAGGGCCCTGGTCCAAGGGGCCACCACCTGCAGTGTGTGTGTGTGTGTGGTGTGTGTGTGTGTGTGTGTGTGTGTGTGTGTGTGTGTGTGTGTGTGTGTAGTGTGTGTGTGTGTGTGTGTGTGTGTGTGTGTGTGTGTCATCCTGGGAGGATGGTAACAGCTCTAAGAATACACACCACGACTAGCCCACTGGGAAGCTCTCCACTCTACCAGCGCATGCAACACACACACTGTCCACTTTTACTTGTTTATTTTATTTAACATGTTTTATTTAGGTTAAATATATCTTTATTTATTTACTGTATTAATGTAGTATTTGTAGTGTGGACCCCAGGAAGATTAGCAAACTGCTACGGCATAAGCTAATGGGGATGCATTCTGAATAAACACACACACACACACAACCAAACACGAACCAAACACACACACTAGGGGTGGAACGATACGCATTCGAACCGTACACCGTTCGATACGACCTCCACGGTTCGGGGCGTCTGTGTATCGTACGGTTCCGGGGATGCGCAAATAAAAAAAATAAAAAACTTAATTTGGCACGGAGGCGGGAGAGGTGAGCGCTGGCAAGCGCAATATAAATCAATCTTCATTACGACTTTAAAAACATAGCCATTAACACTTTAATCGCCAAAAACGCCGTCCTAGGACGTCTTTCCCCGCCATGCTCATTCTGCCAAAGACGCCGTATACCACGTCTTTGATATCAATATTGCAAAGATCTGTGATCGAAATCATATTTCTCCCCCGGAGACTTGAGATCTACTGTTGAGCCCCCATCTCAACTCTCCAACGGTTCAAGAGCGCCATCTGGTGGCCGATCGGCGGATCGCCCAGAGCGGAAACAGGAGAAATGGAAGCTGGTGCTCATTCCAATTCGGTCCGATCACTCGGTAATAGTCCCAGGACTCGAGCTAGACACAACGGATAGCAATCCGTTACCAATAACTCGATAAACAACATGATTTGGACGTATATACTATTATACAACCTGGAAATGGATCACATATTTCTACATCCCATAATAGGAATATTTCTGTTCCACGCTCATCGCCCAACGCTATGAGGAAGCTACGGTAAGATTCAGCATTATTTTTTAAACGTGTTCGATACTAACTGCTCTAATGATCATATCACCCACACTAGATGAATCGATCTAACGTTGGCCACGGAATTATAAACGACCCCCCCCCCCCCCGGTCAACATCAGATGATCAGTAGTAACTTCTAGAAGCATGTCCATTTGAATTTTTTTTATCTTGCTCAGATTCCTATCAAACTGTATTTCATCATCAATATAATGCATTTGGGGCTATAAATAACGTTCTGAAGAAAGCTGCAGAGAAACGATAAGAAACATGACTTATACTTTAGACCGTATTTTAGTATGAATATGTGAATGAAAAAGTATAACGTTGCTACACCCTGAACAATAGATATAGGACGTTGAATGGGCCATAGTAATGTCAATTTAGCAATACAATTTAAAAAGTTATAGCCCTGCAAAGAAGGTAAACATCCCCATAGTGACAAATAGAGCTGGCGTGGGATGGTTTATTCTGAATTTAAGCCTGGCGATCAAAGTGTTAACATTAACATAGGCACTACACACATCTTGCCATAAACGTTAGCAGTTTGTACAACACAACGCACGTTTTAACTATGGTAGCCCGTCAGCTAATACAAGTCAATGAAATGTTACCGTAGCTACTAGCTAGCAGAGGGAGAAAAATGGAGTCTGAGAGGCGGGGTGTTGAAAGACAATGATAGGCGTCTATTCAACATCCAATAAGGCTAACATACAACTGTGTTTTACTAACTCCAACCCGGGACTATTGCCGCTTTTCCACTGCATGTTATGAACTCCTAACGTTACCGGAGCTGAAGGTCCGTGCCGCTAAAATGTCCCTGCGGACCCGCCAACCCATAGATAGTTCCAACTCAACGAATTACGTAATCCACCACAGTTGCACTCAATATTTAAATAATGTTAGTCTAAATAAATGTAGACAGATAATGTACGTATTTTTTAAATAGAATGAACAGAGCAGTGTTGTTTGAAACAGTACTGTTGTCTGTGTGTTAGTTTGATGTATGCTGCAATTTATAATTGATGGCCTTCTAATTTTGTTTATTTATTTATTTTAAATAACAGTGACACTTTTCCCTTTGATAAGAAATCCAGCCATATTACTTTCATTGTATTTCAAATACTGCACTTTAATTTCAAGCGGAAAACAAATCTTTCCATTAAGAACTGACAATCAGGGAATTTAAACATTGTTGACATTGTTTTTTTGTGTTTATATTAACACATTCGGGGCCAAGCACGGACATGTCTGTGTTTCGGATCCAACGGTAGAGGGCCAGGTTGTTTTTGGCTTTTATTCCATTTTAATAACCTACTCAATGTCACCGAGCGGCACTGCAAGATTTACCCTACTCTTGGAATTCGGAAAAGTGCATTACCGGCCAGAACCTCGTAGGGGGCGCCTGTCTCGATAATGCAGTGTTCCCTGTGCAGAACGGTGTTGTTTTTTTTTAATGTTGAATGGACTTTCCTGTTGTGAATCTATGCGTTTAGCATGTAGCATGGAATACGTTTTGGGACGCGGAATTCAGTGTGCAGTAAAGGAATATATCATCAGCCAATGGACATATGGATCTACCAGATGGCAGATCGATAACTGGGAAATCCTTTTTGGATCCAACCGGCCACAGGTAAGATCTTTTTCACGTAAATTACATGCTGATCAGGCCTTGTTATCATAGCCAACCAGGCGATCAGTGAATGTGGCTACTGAGGCTAAACGCCGTTATTGGTATCAATAATCAGAAACAATGTCCCCCCGCCCCCCCCCCCCCTTTCATGCATTCATGGTGGAATATTATATCGATCATATGCATTTTGATTTTTAGCTCTAGCTTCTGTAGGGCCGAAACGCCATTCGATTTAACGTTATTAGCTTAGCAGCCTGTATCTCGTTTTCCAGGAAATATACCAGACCAATCCCATATAACGCTTATATTCAAGACGCTATAAAATGGGAACGTATTGATGAAAAAAATTATTTCTTTAAGCCATTCTGAAGGGACGGTTTATAGTGTCAATTGACAAAGAGAATGGACAGATAGCAATACTATAAAGTATAGATTTAGCTCTACAAACAGCCTCACGGCACAATGAAACCTTATTATGAGATATGCTGGCCTTATAGAGTGAGATTAGACGGATCCAAATGGCCCCGAATGTGTTAAAGAAAGGAAGTCTAGTGCTGGCTGAGCATATTGTTTGTTTGCACTAAGTTAATACTTTGACAAATGTAGCCTATATTTTTCAGTTTGTCAGTTCGGTCTTTGTGTGCCAAACATTATTTAAGGCTGTTAACACTGTAAACTTTTTTTTTCTTTTTTTTTATAAACGAGAAGCATGGTTAGATTTATGAGTGTTACATTTTTTTTAAATAAAAAGCAACGTATTATCGAACCGAACCGAAAACCGTGATACGAACCGAAACCGTCGATTTTGTGAACCGTTCCACCCCTAACACACACACACACACACACACACACACACACACACACACACACACACACACACACACACACACACGCACAACACACACACACACACACACACCACACCACACACACACCAACACACATTCTCTGACACCACTGTATGTGCATTGTGTGTGTGTGTGTTTGGTTGTGGGTGTGTATCAATGCACTTGAGTGTGTGCATGTACTGTATGTATGTATGTATGTATGTAGTTTTGTTTTATTTGTCACATATAATGTACATTACAGTAAGATACCTGGTTCTGTATGAGCCTCCTAAGATTGTGCTTCAAAAATGCAAAAATGAGGTAGAGATGTAGTGCAAATATTTTAATAATACATAGATAAAATATACTTTTGTGTGTGTGTATATACAATTCATTTATGTGTGTGTATCCCTGTACACAAGTGTGTGTGTGCGTGTGTGTGTGTGCGTGTGTGCGTGCATGTGTGTGTGTGCATGTGTGTGCGTGTGCAATCCAACACCAACACTATTGTGATGTCCATTCCCCGCCCCTGACATGTTGACATTCCTAGCATCCTGTGTGGTGAGTCTGTGGCTGTCAGATCGGCTCTGAGTAGCCAATCACATCGCACATGAGGGGGGGGGGGGGGGGGGGGGGGCAGTCACATCGCGCTGCAGCGAGCCAGACTCTGGACAGGGGGGGGGGCAGTCACATCGCGCTGCAGCGAGCCAGACTCTGGACAGGGGGGGGGGGGGGGGGGGGGGGGGGGGGGGGGGGGGGGCAGTCACATCGCGCCTGCAGCGAGCCAGACTCTGGACAGGGGGGGGGAGGGGGGGGGGGGGGGGGCAGTCACATCGCGCTGCGATTTAGACGGGACGGCGGATTTGGACGGTTGTTCACATGTCAACTCTGTTTCCACGGTGTTCAGGTGGAATTCCCCATCGCCAGGGAAACGGCCCGGGCCCCCGAGGGTATCCCCCCCCACCCCCCCCCCCCCGAACAGTTATTGATATTAGCAAAACACTGCAACGGGGAATAAACTTGGATGGGTTTGGAGAATATTTTCTGTTGAAAAGGTCTGTACGCTGTTGCACAGTTTAACCATTTGGTCGTGTGGCAGTGGAAAAGGTCAACCCTCTGTATTGTGGCAGTGCCAGGGTTAACGGTTTGGTAGTGTGGCAGTGAAACGGTTGACCGTCTGTAGTGTGGTAGTGAAAGGGTTAACCTTCTGTAGTGTGGTAGTGAAAGGGTTAACCTTCTGTAGTGTGGCAGTGAAAGGGTTAACCTTCTGTAGTGTGGTAGTGAAAGGGTTAACCTTTCTGTCGTGTGGCAGTGAAAGGGTTAAGTGGCACCGCAGCTCACGTGGAACACAAAGCGACGTGTCGTTGATCATCCAGGAGGAGAGGGACGGCGGGCACACGTCGACCACAGAACCCACTGCCGCTCTGATGGGAGCTATAACACAGATACGCAGACGACACACTACTGAGGCTACGTTTAGACGGATAGAGTCTGAACAGAAACCGCAAAAGTCGTCTTGCGGTCCTCACTTTTAATTTTGCGTTTAGACTACGCGTTTCGGGATGGAATTCTGCGTGCATACGAGGCTGTAACGACTCGAGACGACAGAGCCCCGCTGTCACACGATTGGCGCATATGTCACATGACGTGCTGTGAAGACCCGCCCTACTCTGCCTCTGATTCGCAGACTGTGGGTGGGGAATGTGATTGGACCAAAGCAGAGTCACTCACAGACAGTGGGTCCAGTACTAATAGTTGTGATAGCCGCGGGACAGATTTGTGTGTATTTAAAAGTACTGCCAATGTAGCCTTCAGGTGATCGCCATGGATAGAATCAGACATGCTTTGTTTACGCTTCTAGGCTACTGGCGCATGCCTGTGATGTAAGCAGTACGCGCGACGAGAGCCTTGACAACCCTTTCGTCATCGTTTTACGCGGTTTGACAGTTTAGATGAGAGCGCGAAGGTTTATCGTTTCTAGGAATTCCACGCTGGAAGGTGGTCTCACTTTTTTACGGTTTCACCCCGTAAAAACGCTGTTAACGTATAAACGAAAGGCACATCCCGAAAAAATATTTTTGCGGATTCACCTGCTAGCGTTTTCCGTCTAAACAGGGCCTGATTGTAACCTAACGTCTCCAACGAGAACACCATTCAGGAGCGCTCTGACTGTACGTCTCTATTCATACCGGAGCGCATCTACATCTGTGTACAGTATGTATGTGTACGTGTGTGTGTGTGTGTTGCGTGTGTGTGTGCGCGCGTTTGTGTGTGTGTGTGCGTGTGTGGTCGATAACATCCTGCCACACGGTAGTTAGCAGTCGATGGAACTCCAGAACAGAATAAAGTGGTTGAGTAGAAGTGAAGGGGGGGGGGGGGTAGAAAAGAAGTAGTCAACCTCAGAAAGAATGTGCAGATGTCTTCAGATGTCCATGTGTGAAGCCACAAGCCTCTCTGTGGCTCCGGGAAGCCAATGGGGAAGCCAATGGGATAATTGGCTAATGTGTGTGTAATAAGAGGCACATTACAACCCCAGGGGGCCAATCAGAGTTGAAAGGAGCAGAGGTTGGTACCAGGACGGGCTCCGAGCGGGATCTGCTCCTCCTCTCTCTGTTCCTCCTCTCTCTGCTTCTCCTCTCCTCTGCTCCTCCTCTCTCTGCTCCTCCTCCTCTCTGCTCCTCCTCTATCTGCTCCTCCTCTCTGCTCCTCCTCTCTCTGCTCATCTCCCTCCTCTCTGCTCCTCCTCTCTCTGCTCCTCCTCTCTCTGCTCCTCCTCCTCTCTGCTCCTCCTCTCTCTGCTCCTCCTCTCTCTGCTCCTCCTCCTCTCTGCTCCTCCTCTCTCTGCTCCTCCTCTCTCTGCACTCCTCCTCTCTCTGATCCTCCTCTCTCTGCTCTTCCTCTCTCTGCTCCTCCTCTCTCTGCTCCTCCTCTCTGCTCCTCCTCTCTGCTCCTCCTCTCTCTGCTCCTCCTCTCTCTGCTCCTCCTCTCTCTGCTCCTCCTCTCTCTGTTCCTCCTCTCTCTGCTCATCCTCTCTCTGCTCCTCCTCTCTGCTCCTCCTCTCTCTGCTCCTCCTCTCTCCTCCTCCTCTCTCTGATCCTCCTCTCTCTGCTCCTCCTCTCTCGGCTCCTCCTCTCTCTGCTCCTCTTCTCTCTGCAGTGTGGGAGGGGGGGGGGGGGGGTAACTGTACATTGGATTATCGACGAAACCTTACTTGGGTCCCAAGAAGAGGGTCTCGTGTATTATTGGGTTAGGACATTTACAGTGGCCAGTTTCTAATTGCAGTCTCCCGTAGGTGCTCCTTGAGGGAGAGGTTACACCTAGGGTGTTTTCGTTTCGTTTTCAGGATGAGTTTAGCTTTTCCAGGTCGCAACGTAGTGGCAGCCAAGTTAGACATTCGTTTTGCCTCCTGAGCACAGTGATGTAGTACAATGCCCAAAGCAGTAGGTGGCAGTAGGTGGCGAACATGAAGGCAATTTTCAACCAATCAGAAGTTGAATGTGCCAATACACTTCCTGCAAAGAAATGTCAACAAGCCGCCATCTTTAAATGCCTATTTAGCCCAATGCAGCACTTATTTTTCAGCAAAGTGTAATAAAAGTGCAATAAACAAAACGGATACATTCACTGTGTGTTCTGCCTCTCATTTGTTGATGAAACAAAACTAACATCAACACAAGTGACCACCAAGAGCGGATGGTTTAGTCTAAAAAAAAAGATCGCCGTTGTTAGCTACATGCTAACGTGAATGGAATATGCCAGTTATAACAGTATAGCATTGTGGCTAGCAGCTAACGTTAGCTCACGTTAGCCAGCCAGCACCAAACTGATGATATCGGGAGCTATCAGTAGCTAGATAACATTAGAGACAACGCCTCGTTTATTAAACAAAAGTGATAGATGACTGGGCCATTTTGTTTAATGCTTGTTAAGATTGAAAGAGGAGCTTGAGCTAACAGGGTCTGATAGCTAACGTTAGCTCACGTTAGCCAGCTGCTCATGCAATCGTTAATGCTAGCAAGAATGAATGGATGTAAACTTTATTTAACATATTGCAGAATGGGTACAATAAAATACGGCTCAATACAAACAATTGTTAAGGGAATGCAGACTGTTGTAGCTTGGACTGGGGTCCTTATAACAATAACTTGACAACACATGGTAGCTGCAGCTATTTGGGACAGCTCTGTTGTCACCGGACGTTGGTGAGGGCACGCAGATGCCGGTATCTACTGACTGCGCATGCACGTTGAGCAACAACGGCTCCGCGCAGATTACACGACTCGTTGTCGGCGAGTTTTGGCGTTTTTCCAAAGCGGAAACACAATTTCAGCGTTGTCAGTAGGGCAATGCGTTTTCCTGCCAAAACGGCATTTCTATTTAACAGGGACAGCAAACGTATTCATTCAGCAACAAAACGAAAACAAAAACACCTAGTCTAACCATGGCCTGAGAGTGGTTTTGAAAGTGGGTAGTGATTCACATTCCTTTACAGCTGTGGGTAGGGCGTTCCACATTGATGTGGCATAATTGCGAAATGTGTTTAGTCCCTTGTTTGAGCCGAATCTGGGTTTACCATGATTTGTGGAGCTTCCTCTGGTGTTGTGGTCGTGGTATTCACTGACCTTTGGGAAGTATTTTGACATGTACATGGGTACCTTAGTCGTGTAGTGTATCTTGTAGACCAGGCCCATTGCAAGTTGCTGTACTCTGTCGTCTACTCTAAGCCATCCTAGGTTGTCAAAGTGGGCAGGGGTGAGGTGGGTTCTAGGAGTCAGGTCAAGCAGTAGTCTGATCAGTTTGTTTTGTGATGTTTGTAATTTTGTTTTTAGCGCCTTTGAGGTGCTTTGGTACCATGAGGTGCAAGCATAGTCGTAGTACCCTTGAATGAGTACTCCTGCCAGAGTCTTCAGGGGTATTCTTGTTTACCAGAGAGGAGATCCGGTACAAGAATCTAGTTCGTTGGTTGACTTTTTTTTATTACATTGGATGCCATTTTGTCACAGGACAGATTTGCCTCTAGGATGGAACCTAGGTATGTAATTTCATCTTTCCTTGTGACAATATTGTCACCCACTGTAACTGAGAAGCCATGGGTCTTGCTGAGTTTGTTATTTGAACCGAAGAGAATGGACTCTGTTTTACCCAGGTGTAATGATTTTTTTTTCACTTTTTTACCTCTTTTTCTCCCATCCCAATTTAGCCGTACCAATTCTCCCCTCCCCTGTCTTGAACGTTGCTTGCATGTGCCCCCCCACTGGCCGGTGTAGGAGGATAGAAGCCCATCGCATGTCCCCTCCGATACATGTGTAGGCAGCCAGTTGCATCTTTTCACCTGCCAGCGCGGACTCTCATTTGGCGAGGAGTAACGTGTAGGAGGCTCACACTGCCCCCGCCATTTTCCTGTCTCTGCTGTGCGTGCGTGCGTGCAGTTACCTCGGTGGCCACAGGTTGGACGGAGCCACTGCAGGAAATGTGAAGACAGTTCTACTGTGGTGGTATCCTTTATTCTCTCTCTCAGCCTGACACACACACACACACACACACACACACACACACACACACACACACACACACGGACACACATAAGTTACATATACACACACACTTAAAGAAAACAATATTATTCTTTTGTAGTCTTTATACACATGCACGCACGCACAGACACAGACACACACACACACACACACACACACACACACACACACACACACACACACACACAGACACACACACACACATGAACACAGACCCACAGACACACACCTACACACACCACAGACACACACACACACATGAACACAGACCCACAGACACACACCTACACACACACAGACACACACAGACACACACCTACACACACACACACACACACACACCAGTCCCTCCTGTCACCTCGGCGCTGCTCTCAGGCCAGGCGCCCCTCCAGGGAGGAATAAAGTTCTGCTCCACTCGACTCGACTCGACTTGATCTAACTGGGGCAGAAATTATCAAGTTGAACAAATATGCTCCAGTCGACGTGTTTCAAGTCAAATAAAAACATCCAAGCCCTGGCAAGACTTCGTTATGACGAGCAGTCTGCGTTCAAAGCATCATTGCCCCCCCCCCCCCCCCCCCCCCCCCCCTCCCCTTGTACTTTTCCATCCCCTCTCATCCCCCTCTAGCAAGTGAGAAGGAAAGACCTTTTGAAAGGAGCTGGTTGCTGGAAAGGGGCCTCTCAGATTGTGTCTGGTAATGGACTGATATTATTGGCATTTTAAAGCCACTCAGAGCCGCGATCAAAGGGCAGCGGGCTGGTTTGATGGCAGGGAGACGACCAGATGACGGGCACATGTTGGGACGGGACCCCAGGGGACCACCATCACACATCACACACACGTCACGCACCAGGCAGACAGGCAGGCAGACAGACAGACAGACAGACAGACAGACAGACAGACAGGCAAACAGACAGACAGACAGACAGACAGACAGACAGACAGACAGACAGACAGACAGGCAGACAGACAGACAGACAGACAGACAGACAGGCATGCAGACAGGCAGACAGGCAGACAGACAGACAGGCAGACAGACAGACAGACAGACAGACAGGCAGACAGACAGACAGACAGACAGACAGGCAGGCAGACAGACAGACAGACAGACGTCTAGACAGACAGACACATACACACACATCACACACAGACACATGCACACACATCACACACAGACACATACACACACATCACACACAGACACACACACACACATCACACACAGACACATACACACACATCACACACAGACACATACACACACATCACACACAGACACATACACACACAGACACATGCACACACATCACACACATCACACACATACACACACATCACACACAGACACATACACACACATCACACACAGACACACACATCACACACAGACACATACACACACATCACACACAGACACATGCACACACATCACACACAGACACATACACACACATCACACACAGACACATACACACATCACACACAGACACATACACACACATCACACACAGACACATACACACATCACACACAGACACATACACACACATCACACACAGACACATACACACACATCACATAATAATAATAATAATAATAATAATAATAATAATAATAATAATAATAATAATAATAATAATAATAATAACTTCACTTTATATAGCGCCTTTCAAAAGACCCAAGGTCAAAACAAACTGGTCAGACTACTACTTGACCTTACCCCCAGAACCCACCTCACCCCTGCCCACTTTGCCAACCTAGGATGGCTTAGAGTAGACGACAGAGTACAGCAACTTGCAATGGGCCTGGTCTACAAGATACACTACACAACTAAGGTACCCATGTACATGTCAAAATACTTCCCAAAGGTCAGTGAATACCACAACCACTACACCAGAGGAAGCTCAACAAATCATGTTAAACCCAGATTCGGCTCAAACAAGGGACTAAACACGTTTCGCAATTATGCCACATCAATGTGGAACGCCCTACCCAAAGCTGTAAAGGAATGTGAATCCCTACCCACATTCAAAACCGCTCTTAAAGAGCACCTACGGGAGGCTGCAATTCGAAACTGGCCACCGTAAATGCCCAAAACCCCCACCACCTCCTAATAGACAGTCTCCTCCCCGCCGTATGTATATTTCTCTCCCACCCACTCACCCCCTCCAAATGTACAGTCCCCTCCCCATCATATGTATATTTTCTCTCCCACCCAGTCCCCTCCCCATCATATGTATATACTATGTCAGAATCTACATTTACATTTACATTTAGTCATTTAGCTGACGCTTTTATCCAAAGCGACTTACAAGTTCTGTACGACAAGACAGCAAAAAGGGTACAACTCTATCAGCTGAGTAACAATGTTTATCAAAGTGTTGTGTGTTACAGTGTAGGTTAGTTTATTAGGTTTATCTAGGGGTAACAGTACTGTATATTTGAATACCGTTTATGTCACAAATGTATCAGTACTAAATACCTATATGTCCCTATGCCATAAATGTCATGTATGTTGTGTATGTCATAAATGTATATGAATTGAAAATGGGGGACCCTGATGTAAACAAGACAAACGTCTTTCTCAGGTCTGCATCCCCTTAACAATTGTGTGTATTGAGCCGTACTGTATTGTACCCATTCTGCAATCTGTTAAATAAAGTTTTCATTCATTCATTCACTTTACATAGACCACCGCAACACTTCCGGGATTCTGAAATCGGGGAGGAGATAGCGGGGGAAGCAAATGAATGAATGTGGACGAGAGCCGTGATGTAAGTGGTTGCAGCTACGGTTGTGGGGGTGCTAGAGACATGATGTAATAGACTTTTATGCGCCTGAATCTCCTGAACACGGTGCAACCCATTTCTCTTCTTTTTTATTGATCTTTTCCCCCCTCCATTTTCCTCCGATTTTCTCCCATCCCAATGTTAGTCGTATGCCAATTCCCAATCCCCTTCCTGGTCGCTGCGCACTTACCCCCCACAGTCAGATCATCTGGGAGAGTGGAGGCTATCACGTGCTTCCTCCGACACACGTCCAGCCAATCAACCGCTTCTTTTCACCTGGCAGCGCGGATCCTCCCTGAGAGGGCGTAGCGTGTGGAAGGATCACACTATCCCACTCAGGTCCTATCCGCGCTTAGCAGGCGCCCCGACCGAACTGTAGGAGTCGCTGTTTACAACGACCCGGACCCACCCCGCCAGCTTCTCCCACCCTCTAATACAGCCAATTGTATTAGTGTGAACGGCCAGCCAAGCTGGTGACAACCCCGGAGCTGTGAGCTGGATTCGAACAGGCGAATCCAGCTCACAGCTCCGGGGTTGGTGACGAACGCAATCTCCGCTACGCCACCTAACCGCCGGTGCAACCCATTCCTAATCGATCAGAACTAAATCGGCCGAGATCAAGTCCCTTTTTCAGCACCTAGTCCCCATACACATGCGCAGATTGTCAACGGAGTCTGAACGGCGCGAGACTACGCGTGAATGAATGTGGAATGTTCCATCAGAGGGGGGATCTTGTGGTGGTAGTGTGAGTGGCTACAGACCACTGCACTTAAATATAAACATTAGTCTACCTGGAGACTCAATGAGGTAATTGTAGATGTCGCCATAAGACGCGTCTGGCCATTTAGTGGGATAATTTGATGGATTCATTCGCGTGTCGCCTCGCACCGTTCAGACTCTGTTGACAATATGCGCAGTGAGGCACAGTGATGCATTGTATAGTCTGATGGCTGTTGGAATGAAGGACTTCCTGTGCCGTTCAGTGCTGCATTTAGGTAGTGTGAGCCTGGCACTGAACATGCTCCTCCTGTCAGCCAAGTCTATGTATGGTGGGTGGGAGCGGTTTTCCCTGATGGCCTGGAGCTTAGCAAGGCTCCTCCTCTCCGCCACCCTCGCTAGGGAGTCCAGCTCCACCCCAACCACGCTACTGGCCTTCCTGACCAACTTATCCAGCCTGTTTGTGTCCCCTGCTCTCAGTCCGCTGTCCCAGCAGGTCACAGCGTACAAGAAGGCGCCCGCCACCACCGACTCATAGAACATCCTCAACATCCTTGTACAACAGACATTGAATGATCTCAGCCTTCTGAGGAAGTAGAGTCGGCTCTGGCCCTTCTTGTACAGTGCCTCTGCGTGTTTTGACCCATTCAGTTTGTTGTCGATGTGCACACCGAGGTATTTGTACACCTCAACCATGTCCACATCGACTCCCCTGATGGAAACGGGGGTCACAGGTGCACTCCTCCTCCTCCCCAGCTCCACAACCAGTTCCTTGGTCTTCGCCACATTTAGCTGCAGGTGGTTTTTATCACACCATGTGACAAAGTCCACTACCAATTCCCGGTTTTCCCTCTCGTCACCGTCCTTTATACATCCCACTATCACAGAGTCATCAGAAAACTTCTGAAGGTGGCAGGACTCTGACCGATAGTGGAAGTCGTTGGTGTAGACAGTGAAGAGGAAGGGAGAGAGGACTGTCCCCTGCGGGGCCCCGGTGTTCCTGACCAGTCTGTCTGACACACAGCTCCGTCCAGGCGGGAGGTGACGAAGGCATGGATGAGGGTCTCAGCTGTGGAGTCGGAAAGTGAGGGTCAGAGTCTGGAGATATTTCTGAGATGGAAGAAGGTGGATTTGGTGACGGAACTGATATGGGCTTGGTAGGAAAGGGTAGAGTCCAGGATAATGCCCAGGTTGCAGACCTTTGGGGAAGGGCAGATGGAGCAGCCGTCTATGTCGAGGGTGAGATCCCCAACCTTCCGGAGCAGGGCCTTGGGTGCCACAACCATGAGCTCAGTTTTATTGTTGTTGAGTTTGAGAAGGTTAGATGACATCCAGGCTTTTATTTCATGAAGGCAGTTGACAAGGGAGCGTGGGGGGAGCTGGGGGGATGGTTTGGTGGAGAGGTAGAGTTGTGTGTCGTCGGCGTAGGAGTGGAAGCTGAGGCCATGGTGGCGGATGATCTGACCGAGGGGGAGCATGTAGATGGTGAACAGAATCGGGCCCAGTACAGAACCTTGGGGGACGCCTTGGTTGACTGGGGCCGTGGTGGAACTGGAATCGCCGATGGTGATAAACTGTGTCCGGGTGGTGAGGTAGGATTGAAACCAGGAGAAGTGCTGAGCCAGTGATGCAGAGGTTGCCGGATAGGCGGTTGAGGAGGATAGAACGGGAGACTGTGTCGAAGGCTGCAGAAAGGTCCAGGAGGATGAGGATGCTAATGTGGCCAGAGTCAGCTGCAAGGAGGAGGTGGTTGGTGATTTTGACGAGGGCGGTCTCTGTGCTGTGTTGAGTTCTGAAGCCGGATTGAAAAGGCTCACAACATGGTCGGACATGTATCGTTGGAGTTGAGCGGCGGCCACTGCTCTTTCCAAGATTTTACTGTGTACACACACATCACACACATGAGTACATAGACACACATGCTGCTCACACACTGCGTATACATGTACACACTACTGCCATCGTATCCACTTTGTGTGTATGTGTGGAGAGGGGGGGGGGGGTGCAAGTTAATATTGTGCGTGCAATATTCTGTATGCATTCCTGCATGTTGAAAACAACTGCGTCGGTTCTCTAACGACACCCCTCCTGTTGACGAGCGTCACGGCCGCCAGCTCCCAGAACTCCCTGCGTCCTGAGCGGGGTTAACCAGAGGCATGTGTGTGTGGGGGGGGGGGGGGATGAGGGGGGGGGGGGGATGACACGCCGCCCGCATCTCACTACACGGACGGGTCTCGGGGTCTCTCTCGCTTGTTGTGTGTGTGTGTGTGTGTGTGTGTGTGTGTGGTAGCTATTTGTTTGCAGGATAACAGAATATGTGATGGCACACCTAGTATTACCCATCAGCTCATGGGATATATCATGGATTATTTCCTCTCTCTGGTCGTCGAGGTTAAAGAGCATTTCATAATCAGAATCGTCTTTATTTGTCAAGTAGGTGGTTCACACAAGGAAGCTGACTCTGGCTTAGTGGATTCCTCTGTCTGTCCCCCCCCCCCTCTCTCTCTATATCTCTCACTCTCGATCTCTCTCTCTATATCTCGCTCTCTATTTCTCTATCTCTCTATCTCTCCTCCTCCCCTCTCATCTCTCAGGATGTTGTAATGTAGAGCATTTCCTGACCTACTTACCTCTCTCTCTCTCTCCCACTGTCTCCGTGTGTCTCTCTCTCCTCCCCCCTCTCATCTCTCAGGATGTTGTAATGTAGAGCATTTCCTGACCTACTTACCTCTCTCTCTCTCTCCCACTGTCTCCGTGTGTCTCTCTCTCCTCCCCCCTCTCTCTCTCTCTCCCACTGTCTCCGTGTGTCTCTCTCTCCTCCCCCCTCTCATCTCTCAGGATGTTGTAATGTAGAGCATTTCCTGCCAGCAGGGTTTCAGGAAGTGAGCTGTGAGCAGCCTGGTCTGTTTGATGATCTCCTCTAATGCTTTACATGTGGGCCGTTCTCTGGACAGCTTGTTGTGTTGAACAGAAGCCCTGCTCTCTCTCTCTCTAGCTCTCTCTCTTTCTCTATCTCTCTCTCTCTCTCTCTCTCTCTCTCTCTCTCTCTCTCTATCTCTCTATCTCTCTATCTCTCTCTATTCTCTCTATTCTCTCTATATCCCCCTTTATAGAGGATCTGACATGGTCAACACACATAGACACAGTAGTAAAGAAAGCGAAGCAGCGCCTCTACCACCTGAGACAGTTAAGGAAGTGCAGAGTATCGGGGAAGATACTCCAGTCCTTCTACTCAGGAGCTGTAGAGAGCATCTTGACCGGAAACATCACTGCCTGGTATGGAAACAGCATGGCACAGGACAAGAAGGCCCTACAGAGAGTGGTGCGCTCAGCCGAGTGTACCACGGGTATTGCGCTACCTCCCCTGCAGGCTCTATACAACAAGAGGTGCAAATCCAGAGCCTGCAGGATAATGAACGACCCTCACCACCCCAATAACAGCCTGTTCCAGCTGCTGAGGTCAGGCAGACGCCTGCGAACCCCAGCTACTAGGACGGAGAGGCTTAGGCTAAGCTTCTTCCCCCAGGCCATCAGAGCCATGAACAATGAACATTGAGAGACACATAAACTGAACTATCCACACACAAGCACACACACGACACGCACGCTGAGCACGCTCACACACTAGCAGCCACTTTAACACTCATGCCGCACACACGCACACTTATGGCCAGAGGAAAGGCCACTTTAAATTAGTAAAACAACAGGAACAGTGTATTGCACTACTAAAGCTACCTAGCATGTCCTATATGCTCTGTAAATACTATGTACAGATACCGAGATGGCACACCATGTTACCTGTTTATTGCACTGTTGTTTTTATTGGATTCTATTATATGTTGTACCACTGTATTTTTATAGGATTCTTATTATATAGTTGTACCACTGTATTGCACATCGGTCGCGGGCAAGACCAGCCGCATTTCATTGTATACCTGTATGCCGTGACAATTAAAACTCTTGACTTGACTTGACTATATCATCTATTCTCTTCCCTCCCTATGTTATCTCCTATATTATCTTCCCTCCTTCCCTCCCTCAGTCTGTTCTCTCCTCCATCCATCCAACCCTCCTTCCCTCCCTCCTTCCCTTTCTCATCTTCCCTCCATCCTTCTGTTCTCTCATTCCTCCCTCCCCCTCCCCTATCTTGCCAGCAGGCCTCTCTTGTGTGTGTGTGTGTGTGTGTGTGTGTGTGTGTGTGTGTGTGTGTGTGTGTGTGTGTGTGCGTGTGCGCTGTGCGTGCGTGCGTGCGTGTGTGTGGTCTACATGGGGTAAGAACCCCCCCCCAGCAGCATCACAGCGGGAGTCTCCTTCCTGATGTTAATAAAACCTGGTCCTGGTCCCATCTTAATAAGACCTGGTCCCATCTTATAGAACCTGGTCCCATCTTAATAAAACCTGGTCCCATCTTAATAGAACCCGGTCCCATCTTAATAGAACCTGGTCCCATCTTAATAAAACCTGGTCCCATCTTAATAAGACCTGGTCCCATCTTAATAAAACCTGGTCCCATTTAATAAAACCTGGCTCATCTTAATAAAACCTGGTCCCATCTTAATAAAACCTGGTCCCATCTTAATAAAACCTGGTCCCATCTTAATAAAACCTGGTCCCATCTTAATAAGACCTGGTCCCATCTTAATAAAACCTGGTCCCATCTTAATAAAACCTGGTCCCATCTTAATAAAACCTGGTCCCATCTTAATTAAAACCTGGTCCCATCTTAATAAAACCTGGTCCCATCTTAATAAAACCTGGTCCCATCTTAATAGAACCCGGTCCCATCTTAATAAAACCCGGTCCCATCTTAATAGAACCCGGTCCCATCTTAATAGAACCCGGTCCCATCTTAATAAAACCTGGTCCCATCTTAATAGAACCTGGTCCCATCTTAATAAAACCTGGTCCCATCTTAATAGAACCCGGTCCCATCTTAATAGAACCCGGTCCCATCTTATAGAACCCGGTCCCATCTTAATAAACCCGGTCCCATCTTAATAGAACCTGGTCCCATCTTAATAGAACCCAGGTCCCATCTTAATAGAACCTGGTCCCATCTTAATAGAACCCGGTCCCATCTTAATAGAACCCGGTCCCCGGTCCCATCTCAATAGAACCCGGTCCCGGTCCCATCTCAATAGAACCCGGTCCCGGTCCCATCTTAATAGAACCCGGTCCCATCTTAATAGAACCCGGTCCCCATCTTTAATAGAACCCGGTCCCATCTTAATAGAACCCGGTCCCCGGTCCCATCTTAATAGAACCGGTGCCGGTCCCATCTTAATAGAACCCTGTCCCGGTCCCATCTTAATAGAACCCGGTGCCGGTCCCATCTTAATAGAACCCGGTCCCGGTCCCATCTTAATAGAACCCGGTCCCGGTCCCATCTTAATAGAACCCGGTGCCGGTCCCATCTTAATAGAACCCGGTGCCGGTCCCATCTTAATAGAACCCCGGTGCCGGTCCCATCTTAATAGAACCCGGTGCCGGTCCCATCTTAATAGAACCCGGTCCCCGGTCCCATCTCAGCTAAACACACACATGTTTATTGTGGAGCTCGTTCTTGTGTCTCTTTGATATTTAAACCCTCCCGCTGCTTCTGATGCCGCTTCATCATCTGCGCTTTTTTATTTGTCCTTCTTTTTCTTTTCTCATTGTTCTCTCTCTCTCTCCATCCCTCTCTCTTCTATCCATCTCTCTCTCTCTCTCTCTCCATCCATCTCTATCTCTCTCCATCCCTCTCTCTCTCCATCCCTATCCCTCTCTCTCTCTCCATCCCTCTCTCTCTCTCTCTCTCTCTCTCTCTCTCTCTCCTCTCTCTCTCTCTCTCTCTCTCTCTCTCTCTCTTGTTAGAGCCCGAGGCTGTTTGCATGTCTGGCGTTGGGGCATTGTGTGTTGTTTGAGTGCCATGTTTTCACAGCGATGCCTGTTTAGAGCTGCGGTTTGTCAGAAGCCTGGCTCACTGAGACACTTCCTCAGGAGGAGAGGAGCGGGGAGCGAGGGAAGGAGAGGAGAGAGAAGAGGAGAGGAGAGGAGGAGAGGAGAGAGAATAGGAGAGGGGAGGAGAGGAGAGAGAGAGAGGAGAGGGGAGGAGGAGAGGAGAGGAGAGAGAATAGCAGAGGAGAGGAGCGGGGAGTGAGGGAAGTAGATGAGAGAGAGGAGGAGAGGGGAGGGGAGGATGAGAGGAGAGGAGAGGAGAGGAGAGGAGATGAGAGAGATGAGAGGAGAGGGAGAGGAGATAGAAGAGGAGAGGAGCGGGGAGCGAGGGAAGGAGAGGGGAGAGGAGAGAGCAGAGGAGATGAGGGGAGGAGAGGAGAGGAGAGAGAAGAGGAGAGGGAAGGAGAGGAGAGGTAAGAGGAGAGAGAGGAGGGGAGGAGGGGAGGGGAGGAGGGGAGGATAGGGAAAGAGAGGAGAGGAGAGATAAGAGGAGAGGAGGAGAGGAGAGGAGAGAGGATAGTAGGGTAGTAGATCATG
>NW_028171281.1:0-15523 GCF_963971535.1 Notolepis coatsorum
ACTAGAGAGAGGAGACTAGAGAGAGGAGACTAGAGAGAGGAGACTAGAGAGAGGAGACTAGAGAGAGGAGACTAGAGAGAGGAGACTAGAGAGAGGAGACTAGAGAGAGGAGACTAGAGAGAGGAGACTAGAGAGAGGAGACTAGAGAGAGGAGACTAGAGAGAGGAGACTAGAGAGAGGAGACTAGAGAGAGGAGACTAGAGAGAGGAGACTAGAGAGAGGAGACTAGAGAGAGGAGACTAGAGAGAGGAGACTAGAGAGAGGAGACTAGAGAGAGGAGACTAGAGAGAGGAGACTAGAGAGAGGAGACTAGAGAGAGGAGACTAGAGAGAGGAGACTAGAGAGAGGAGACTAGAGAGAGGAGACTAGAGAGAGGAGACTAGAGAGAGGAGACTAGAGAGAGGAGACTAGAGAGAGGAGACTAGAGAGAGGAGACTAGAGAGAGGAGACTAGAGAGAGGAGACTAGAGAGAGGAGACTAGAGAGAGGAGACTAGAGAGAGGAGACTAGAGAGAGGAGACTAGAGAGAGGAGACTAGAGAGAGGAGACTAGAGAGAGGAGACTAGAGAGAGGAGACTAGAGAGAGGAGACTAGAGAGAGGAGACTAGAGAGAGGAGACTAGAGAGAGGAGACTAGAGAGAGGAGACTAGAGAGAGGAGACTAGAGAGAGGAGACTAGAGAGAGGAGACTAGAGAGAGGAGACTAGAGAGAGGAGACTAGAGAGAGGAGACTAGAGAGAGGAGACTAGAGAGAGGAGACTAGAGAGAGGAGACTAGAGAGAGGAGACTAGAGAGAGGAGACTAGAGAGAGGAGACTAGAGAGAGGAGACTAGAGAGAGGAGACTAGAGAGAGGAGACTAGAGAGAGGAGACTAGAGAGAGGAGACTAGAGAGAGGAGACTAGAGAGAGGAGACTAGAGAGAGGAGACTAGAGAGAGGAGACTAGAGAGAGGAGACTAGAGAGAGGAGACTAGAGAGAGGAGACTAGAGAGAGGAGACTAGAGAGAGGAGACTAGAGAGAGGAGACTAGAGAGAGGAGACTAGAGAGAGGAGACTAGAGAGAGGAGACTAGAGAGAGGAGACTAGAGAGAGGAGACTAGAGAGAGGAGACTAGAGAGAGGAGACTAGAGAGAGGAGACTAGAGAGAGGAGACTAGAGAGAGGAGACTAGAGAGAGGAGACTAGAGAGAGGAGACTAGAGAGAGGAGACTAGAGAGAGGAGACTAGAGAGAGGAGACTAGAGAGAGGAGACTAGAGAGAGGAGACTAGAGAGAGGAGACTAGAGAGAGGAGACTAGAGGGAGGAGACTAGAGAGAGGAGACTAGAGAGAGGAGACTAGAGAGAGGAGACTAGAGGGAGGAGACTAGAGGGAGGAGACTAGAGAGAGGAGACTAGAGAGAGGAGACTAGAGAGAGGAGACTAGAGAGAGGAGACTAGAGAGAGGAGACTAGAGAGAGGAGACTAGAGAGAGGAGACTAGAGAGAGGAGACTAGAGAGAGGAGACTAGAGAGAGGAGACTAGAGAGAGGAGACTAGAGAGAGGAGACTAGAGAGAGGAGACTAGAGAGAGGAGACTAGAGAGAGGAGACTAGAGAGAGGAGACTAGAGAGAGGAGACTAGAGAGAGGAGACTAGAGAGAGGAGACTAGAGAGAGGAGACTAGAGAGAGGAGACTAGAGAGAGGAGACTAGAGAGAGGAGACTAGAGAGAGGAGACTAGAGAGAGGAGACTAGAGAGAGGAGACTAGAGAGAGGAGACTAGAGAGAGGAGACTAGAGAGAGGAGACTAGAGAGAGGAGACTAGAGAGAGGAGACTAGAGAGAGGAGACTAGAGAGAGGAGACTAGAGAGAGGAGACTAGAGAGAGGAGACTAGAGAGAGGAGACTAGAGAGAGGAGACTAGAGAGAGGAGACTAGAGAGAGGAGACTAGAGAGAGGAGACTAGAGAGAGGAGACTAGAGAGAGGAGACTAGAGAGAGGAGACTAGAGAGAGGAGACTAGAGAGAGGAGACTAGAGAGAGGAGACTAGAGAGAGGAGACTAGAGAGAGGAGACTAGAGAGAGGAGACTAGAGAGAGGAGACTAGAGAGAGGAGACTAGAGAGAGGAGACTAGAGAGAGGAGACTAGAGAGAGGAGACTAGAGAGAGGAGACTAGAGAGAGGAGACTAGAGAGAGGAGACTAGAGAGAGGAGACTAGAGAGAGGAGACTAGAGAGAGGAGACTAGAGAGAGGAGACTAGAGAGAGGAGACTAGAGAGAGGAGACTAGAGAGAGGAGACTAGAGAGAGGAGACTAGAGAGAGGAGACTAGAGAGAGGAGACTAGAGAGAGGAGACTAGAGAGAGGAGACTAGAGAGAGGAGACTAGAGAGAGGAGACTAGAGAGAGGAGACTAGAGAGAGGAGACTAGAGAGAGGAGACTAGAGAGAGGAGACTAGAGAGAGGAGACTAGAGAGAGGAGACTAGAGAGAGGAGACTAGAGAGAGGAGACTAGAGAGAGGAGACTAGAGAGAGGAGACTAGAGAGAGGAGACTAGAGAGAGGAGACTAGAGAGAGGAGACTAGAGAGGAGACTAGAGAGAGGAGACTAGAGAGAGGAGACTAGAGAGAGGAGACTAGAGAGAGGAGACTAGAGAGAGGAGACTAGAGAGAGGAGACTAGAGAGAGGAGACTAGAGAGAGGAGACTAGAGAGAGGAGACTAGAGAGAGGAGACTAGAGAGAGGAGACTAGAGAGAGGAGACTAGAGAGAGGAGACTAGAGAGAGGAGACTAGAGAGAGGAGACTAGAGAGAGGAGACTAGAGAGAGGAGACTAGAGAGAGGAGACTAGAGAGAGGAGACTAGAGAGAGGAGACTAGAGAGAGGAGACTAGAGAGAGGAGACTAGAGAGAGGAGACTAGAGAGAGGAGACTAGAGAGAGGAGACTAGAGAGAGGAGACTAGAGAGAGGAGACTAGAGAGAGGAGACTAGAGAGAGGAGACTAGAGAGAGGAGACTAGAGAGAGGAGACTAGAGAGAGGAGACTAGAGAGAGGAGACTAGAGAGAGGAGACTAGAGGGAGGAGACTAGAGAGAGGAGACTAGAGAGAGGAGACTAGAGAGAGGAGACTAGAGAGAGGAGACTAGAGAGAGGAGACTAGAGAGAGGAGACTAGAGAGAGGAGACTAGAGAGAGGAGACTAGAGAGAGGAGACTAGAGAGAGGAGACTAGAGAGAGGAGACTAGAGAGAGGAGACTAGAGAGAGGAGACTAGAGAGAGGAGACTAGAGAGAGGAGACTAGAGAGAGGAGACTAGAGAGAGGAGACTAGAGAGAGGAGATAGAGAGAGGAGACTAGAGAGAGGAGACTAGAGAGAGGAGACTAGAGAGAGGAGACTAGAGAGAGGAGACTAGAGAGAGGAGACTAGAGAGAGGAGACTAGAGGGAGGAGACTAGAGAGAGGAGACTAGAGAGAGGAGACTAGAGAGAGGAGACTAGAGAGAGGAGACTAGAGAGAGGAGACTAGAGAGAGGAGACTAGAGAGAGGAGACTAGAGAGAGGAGACTAGAGAGAGGAGACTAGAGAGAGGAGACTAGAGAGAGGAGACTAGAGAGAGGAGACTAGAGAGAGGAGACTAGAGAGAGGAGACTAGAGAGAGGAGACTAGAGAGAGGAGACTAGAGAGAGGAGACTAGAGAGAGGAGACTAGAGAGAGGAGACTAGAGAGAGGAGACTAGAGAGAGGAGACTAGAGAGAGGAGACTAGAGAGAGGAGACTAGAGAGAGGAGACTAGAGAGAGGAGACTAGAGAGAGGAGACTAGAGAGAGGAGACTAGAGAGAGGAGATTAGAGAGAGGAGACTAGAGAGAGGAGACTAGAGAGAGGAGACTAGAGAGAGGAGACTAGAGAGAGGAGACTAGAGAGAGACTAGAGAGAGGAGACTAGAGGGAGGAGACTAGAGACTAGAGAGAGGAGACTAGAGAGAGGAGACTAGAGAGAGGAGACTAGAGAGAGGAGACTAGAGAGAGGGAGGAGACTAGAGAGAGGAGACTAGAGAGAGGAGACTAGAGAGAGGAGACTAGAGAGAGGAGACTAGAGAGAGGTTTATCATCCAACCAGAGTGCAAATGTTACAGTAAAGTGCAACAGTAATATACAATGTACAGGTGATTAAACTGGATATAAAATATATAAATTAGTAGTACTGAGTAATAGTGCTAATCAGATGTATGTACAGAGTTGTAGTATTAATATGTACAGTGATACAGGTATAAAGACACTATGGTAGTAAGTAAGTCATATTGGCCAGCAGCGTAACTAGTAAGAGTAGGTAAGGGATATGTACATATGTACATATATATATATATATATATATATATAGTATCTGCATATATGTAAAAATGATTATATACAGGTATGTACAGACATATGTGGATAGATATGTATACAGTAAGAATAAATATATATATATACTGTATATGGTATATACAGCATTATTGTACAGTTATATGGGTTATATGTAGGTGTATAAATAGGTATATAGAAGCCAAGGATAGGTATTCAAACACGTTATTCTCCATGATCTTGGCTTCTCCTACTGCCAGCAGTGTGGTCTGTGTGACAGCCTCTGATGTAAGAAAGAAAATAAGAAAAAAACATATTTACCCTCTTACCTGGGAGTGATATCTATCCACTGAGATCCTTTTGTTGTGATTGGCCTAGTTTTGGAGATATCTGCCACAGGGAGGTGTAGTGGTTACTTCCTGGTCTATAGGGAGGTGTAGTGGTTACTTCCTGGTCTATAGGGAGGTGTAGTGGTTACTTCCTGGTCTATAGGGAGGTGTAGTGGTTACTTCCTGGTCTATAGGGAGGTGTAGTGGTTACGTCCTGGTCTATAGGGAGCCGTCATTAAACCACTACCTAAAAAACCGAACCTCGACCCTCTAATCTTGAAAAATTACAGACCTATCTCCAATCTTCCATTCCTATCCAAAGTGTTAGAACGGATCGTCGCAACGCAATTTACTGACCATTTATCAAACAATAATCTTAATGAATCATTTCAATCTGGCTTTAGAGCCTTACACTCCACCGAAACGGCGGTTACCAAAGTCACAAATGACTTACTGCTCTCTCTTGACTCAAACCTCACTTCTGTGCTCTTATTGCTTGATCTCAGTGCAGCCTTTGACACTATCGATCACTCGATTCTTCTAGGTCGGCTTGAGAATCATGTTGGCATTCGGGGTCTCGCACTAGCTTGGTTTAAATCCTATTTAACTGATAGAACACACTGCGTGGTCTATAATGATTTAACATCTGAGACCCTCCCAGTGCAATGTGGTGTCCCACAAGGCTCTGTCCTGGGCCCTTTGCTATTTTCGATTTACATGCTACCCCTCGGCAATATCATACGCAAATTTGGCATAAACTTTCACTTTTACGCTGATGACACCCAATTATATATACCTATTAAGCCAAATGATTCCTCCCAACTTCAAAACCTTGAGGCCTGCTTGCTTGCTGTCAAAAAATGGATGTCGCAAAACTTTCTACTCCTTAATGCAGATAAAACTGAGATGTTAATTGTTGGCCCCCCAAACCACAGAGGCCTGTTTCAGGACATCTCCCTCAACTTTGATACCTGTCATGTATCCCAGAGCTCCACCATAAAAAACCTCGGAGTAATTTTTGATTCCTCCCTCTCATTTAATGCACATATAAAAAATTTCACCAAAATTGCATTCTTCCATCTTCGTAATATCGCAAAAATACGCCCCATTTTAACTCTGGCTGATGCTGAAACCCTGATTCATGCTTTTGTCTCATCACGTCTGGACTACTGTAATGCACTTTTTTCAGGCCTACCTAATTCAAGCATCAAAAATCTTCAACTCGTGCAAAATGCGGCTGCACGGATACTAACTAGAACTAGAAAATTTGATCACATCACACCAGTTTTGTCCGCCCTACACTGGCTTCCTATCCAAGCCCGTTCTGACTTTAAAGTGCTACTCCTCACCTACAAAATTTTAAATGGGCTTGCACCGCTCTATCTATCCGATCTCATCTCCCGATACTCGCCCGCTCGTGCTCTGCGCTCACAAAATGCGGGGCTTCTATCGACCCCTAGGGTTAAAAAGAAATCCGCCGGCCACAGAGCCTTTGTCTACCGCGCTCCCTACCTGTGGAACAAATTACCTGCCGTCATCAGGGGCGCCTGCTCTGTCGAAGCTTTTAAATCCCTGCTTAAGACTCATCTTTTCTCTCTCTCCTTCAACCTACCCTGATCTCACCTGGTCGGGGACTGACCTTTAGATTAATCTGTGTAGTTTAGTTATGGTACAGGGTACTACATGGTACCACTGGGTAGTTTACTACAGGGTAGTTTAGTTAGGGTACAGGGTACTACATGGTACTACATGGTACTACATGGTACTACATGGCACTACAGGGTTCTACATGGCTCTACATGGCTCTACGTGGCACTACAGGGTACCACAGGGCACTACAGGGTACTACATGACACTACAGGGTACTACAGGGTACTACAGGGTACTACATGGTACTACATGGCACTACATGGCACTACAGGGTACTATAGGGTACTACATGGCACTACGGGGTACTACATGGTACTACATGGCACTACAGGGTACTACATGTCTGCTCCTTTGCAGCACCACAAACATGGGAACTCTCTAACTCTTCCACCCCCCCCTCTCCCCCCCCCCCCCCCCCCCCCCCCCCCCTTCTCTCTGAGTGCCCGTCTCCTGGCGCTGACTAAGGTGATGGATGCCTCGGGGTCTTGGCCAAGGTTGTAGTGACTGCTCTACATGCACCTCCGAGGCCTTGGATCAGTTATTCACCGCCGTCTGTCCGTGGTCCTGTCAACTGATTAACAGTATTAACAGACTGTTAACAGATTAACAGTCAATGCGGTTTCATTGCTGGGTTAAGTACTTCCATTTCTATTCACATAATACGCCTACTTCATATATCTACTCCTTTCACATATATGCCTACCACTTGTATCTATTGCTATGTCCGCCTACTACAATCTCATGAGCCGTCTAACGCCTGTCCCGTCTCCCTGTCTCCCTATGACTTGCTGTCCTGGAGTGTTGACCGGAGTGTTGGACGTCCCGTGACGAAGGCCGGGAGGTTGCGACCCCCTCTGCGTGCCCCCCTGTCTCCGGAGGTCTCGTAGTGGTGACCGGAGTGCCGGATGTCCCGCGATGATGTCGGGGAGTTCGTGACCCTCTCTGCGCCGCCCCTATCTCCCTGTCTCCGGCTGTCCCTGAGCAACGACCGGAGTGTTAAATGTCCCTTGACTAAGACGGGGAGGACGTGACCCTCTTTGCGCCGCCCCTGTGCCTCAAATAGATTGCTATCAGCTCTATCTTTAATCTTTCAAAATGTTCAGTTGCTATCGCTATTAGCTCTATCTTTAATTTTTCAAAATGTACAGTTGCTATTGCATGCACTCATCTGTGTTCCACTACACACATGAGTGCATGCTTACCAACTGTCCGTCTGCAACACTACTATCACCAACATCTAAGAAGGGAGATCCCCCCTTGAATGGCCCTTCTAAGGTTTCTCCCCTCCACACTGCCTGTGGAGCTTTTTTTCCCTATTGTTAGGTTTTAGTGAGTTTTTCCTTACCTTCGCGTGGGGTATGTCTGGGAGTGCTTGCATTCTTTCATTTATTTGCATCCATCTAAAAATGTTTGCACCTTATGGTGTTCTTGTTCTGTTCTTGACTTATTGTTATGTTTTCTTCTTGACTTGTTTAAAGAAGATCTGTACGGCCCATGGGGACATTAACGTGTGTTGTTGGGCCCTATAAATAAATTTGATTTGATTTGATTTGTGTAGTGGTTACTTCCTGGTCTATAGGGAGGTGTAGTGGTTACTTCCTGGTCTATAGGGAGGTGTAGTGGTTACGTCCTGGTCTATAGGGAGGTGTAGTGGTTACTTCCTGGTCTATAGGGAGGTGTAGTGGTTACTTCCTGGTCTATAGGGAGGTGTAGTGGTTACGTCCTGGTCTATAGGGAGGTGTAGTGGTTACTTCCTGGTCTATAGGGAGGTGTAGTGGTTACTTCCTGGTCTATAGGGAGGTGTAGTGGTTACTTCCTGGTCTATAGAGAGGTGTAGTGGTTACTTCCTGGTCTATAGGGAGGTGTAGTGATTACTTCCTGGTATATAGAGAGGTGTAGTGGTTACTTCCTGGTCTATAGGGAGGTGTAGTGGTTACTTCCTGGTCTATAGGGAGGTGTAGTGGTTACTTCCTGGTCTATAGAGAGGTGTAGTGGTTACTTCCTGGTCTATAGGGAGGTGTGGTGGTTACTTCCTGGTCTATAGGGAGGTGTAGTGGTTACTTCCTGGTCTATAGGGAGGTGTAGTGGTTACGTCCTGGTCTATAGGGAGGTGTAGTGGTTACTTCCTGGTCTATAGGGAGGTGTAGTGGTTACTTCCTGGTCTATAGAGAGGTGTAGTGGTTACTTCCTGGTCTATAGGGAGGTGTAGTGGTTACTTCCTGGTCTATAGGGAGGTGTAGTGGTTACTTCCTGGTCTATAGGGAGGTGTAGTGGTTACTTCCTGGTCTATAGAGAGGTGTAGTGGTTACTTCCTGGTCTATAGGGAGGTGTGGTGGTTACTTCCTGGTCTATAGGGAGGTGTAGTGGTTACTTCCTGGTCTATAGGGAGGTGTAGTGGTTACGTCCTGGTCTATAGGGAGGTGTAGTGGTTACTTCCTGGTCTATAGGGAGGTGTAGTGGTTACTTCCTGGTCTATAGAGAGGTGTAGTGGTTACTTCCTGGTCTATAGGGAGGTGTAGTGGTTACTTCCTGGTCTATAGGGAGGTGTAGTGGTTACTTCCTGGTCTATAGGGAGGTGTAGTGGTTACTTCCTGGTCTATAGAGAGGTGTAGTGGTTACTTCCTGGTCTATAGGGAGGTGTAGTGGTTACTTCCTGGTCTATAGGGAGGTGTAGTGGTGACGTCATTGTTGTTTCCCGCGCGGTCCACCTCGCTTGAAATTGCAATGTATTTCCAACGGACACATTTCTAAATCGTCTCGTTTAAAACAAACAAAGCATGAACATCGGCACGGTGCACCTTTCTGTGTGTATTCATCCTCAATCTATATAGCTCAACATGAAACAATTAGCAATTAATCGTAGAATAATTATGTATCATTTAATTTATTTCAACCAAAAATGCTTAAACAATAATGTTAGTGATAGAAGGGAACTCATTTTGTGCAAAAATGGAAAGCTTGCCAATGTTCATGATGAAGAATTATTACAATAGCCGATAATACATTTTCCCAATGATAAATCCCTATATGGGTGGACCGCGCGGGAAACTAAAGTGACGTCAGACTACACCTCCCTATAGATATATCTACCATAGAGATATCTACCATAGAGATAGATATCTGCTGTCACTCCGATACAATGGAACTGAATGTCACTCAGTTTGTGGCTCAAAGCGCCAAAGAAATACATTTGAAAAACTCAAGAGCAACATCTCTTTCCAGAAATTACTCAAGATAATTCACAGATGTGAGAAGTTTCATGTCGGGACTGTTTTCTACTGAAATACACCCTCATTCATTATCACGGGGAGTGTATCTCAGTAGAAAACAGTTCCTACATGAAACTGCTCACAACAACATCTGTGGATTATCTTGAGTAAGCGGGTCATGGTTTCTGGAAAGAGTTGTTGCTTTTGAGTTTTTTTTTTACGTTTCTTTTGGTGCCATTGTATTTGAGTGACTACAGACGTCTCCAAAACTAAGCCAATCACACAAACTATCTTGATGGATAGATAGCACTCTAAATAAATACATTATATATATATATATATATATATATATATATATATATATATATATATATATATATATATATATATATATATATATATATATATATATATATATATATATATATATATATATATATAACTGCCCCTTTAAGTCAATTTAGAATTTTGTATATAATATAAAATAATAAATAAAATATAAAATATAAAATAATGTTTGTTTTTAAAGATAAGATATTTCTTTATTGATCCCCTTGGGGAAATTCAGGCATCATAGCAGAATGGTCAAAACCAGAGAGTTTTATTCTATTGTAGCTTTCCTGGACCTGAAACAGAGACTGTACTAGTAAACATTGATTGACTGATTGATAACTTTATTAACAGATTGCAGAATGGGTACAATATATATAATACGATTTTGATCTGTTTAGTTTTCGTTTAGTTTTTAGGTTTCCGTAAAAACTAAAAACGTCTCAAGATAATAAGTGCATGCCACAAATGTACAAAATAAATGTCTTTCCTGTTTTATTTTGAAAACCCCCGACCGGAAGTGTTATAGTGTCTGTTGCTAGCAGCTTAACTTGTGTCGGCCGGTTCTGTGCTTTTCGAGCTAACGTAACATTAGGGCATGCGTCCACCTATCTCACATTTCCAGCTGAAAAACGCTGGCAGTGCGCCGGTAGTGCTGGGGTGGAGCGCTTGCAGTGAGAAAAAAAAACGCAGCGCGAGCCTTTTGTAGCTATGGCAACGAGCTGTCAGTTACCAACCTACCTGATGACGAGAGAGAAAGAACTCTAACAACAACTACATGACAGCTTCCACTGCAAGCCAGCAATAGTGCCGCGCTCTCCAGGCTTCACGACGAGGTAAACAAACTCCAGGCAGCGAACGTTAATGCCGCCATCATAGTTGTGGGTGATTTCAATAGCGCCAATCTGAGAAAGGTATTACCTGACTTCTATCAGCATGTGACTTGTAACACCAGAGGCGGTAACATCCTAGATCACTGTTACACGCAATTCAAAGGTGGATACAAGGCTCATTCTGCTAGTGGCTTTTTTTTAAATCAGATCACGCATCCATTTTCCTTTCACCAAAGTACAAACAAAGAATCAAAAGCACTCCCGTAGTCTCGCGAGAGGTGCAGAAATGGGATTTGACGTCAGAGGAGACGCTACAGGCTGCGTTTGACTGCACAGACTGGAGCGTGTTCCGCGACACAGATAACATTCATGTCTACACGGAGAGAGTGCTGGACTATGTTCGTACTATGGTGGAAGAAACAATCCCCACTACCAAAATGAGAGTTTACCCAAATCAAAAACCCTGGGTAGACAAATCCGTCCGTGAAGCTCTGAGAGCGCGCACCAAAGCATACAACGACGGCCTAGTGGCAGGCAACATGAATGACCACAAGGTGGCGCGATACAACGTAAGGAGGACAGTGACAGAGGCCAAACGACGCTACAAGGATAAAATTGAACTCCAGTTTGAACAGGCTGACTCTAGAGCTATGTGGCAGGGGCTCAAAACGATGACAGACTACAAAGGCGCCTCCCTCAAACTGAACAGTGACATCTCCTTAGCAAATTACCTCAATACCTTCTATGCGAGGTTTGATGCTGGTAATAACAACACCAGCCCACAAGCCACGGCAATGGGGGGGGGGGGGGGGGGGGGGTCGGCTGCTGATGGAGACGCAGTGTTCAGGGTAACAGAGCATGAGGTGGGGCGGACCTTTAAAAAAGTGAATATCAGGAAGGCAGCAGGTCCGGACGGCATCCCCGGTCGCGTCCTAAAAGTCTGTGCCGACCAACTGGCCCCAGTATTCACTGACATATTTAACCTGTCCTTAGAACAGGCTGTCATCCCCACCTGCCTGAAGAAGTCCACTATTATCCCTGTACCCTCAACGACTACCGCCCTGTAGCTCTCACCTCCATAGCCATGAAGTGCTTTGAGAAGCTAGTAAAGGGCTACATCTGCTCCTCCCTCCCCATCAACATGGACCCCCTGCAATTTGCATACCGCCCCAACAGGTCCACGGAGGACGCCATAGCCCATGTGCTGCACACAGCAGCATCACACCTGGACAAGAGGCAGGGGAACTATGTGAGAATGCTATTCATCGACTACAGCTCGGCATTCAATACCATAGTCCCCTCCATACTCATAGCCAAGCTCAGGGACCTGGGCTTGAACTATGACCTCTGCCAGTGGGTCTTGGACTTCCTGACTGGCAGACCCCAGGTGGTGAGAGCAGGCAACTGCACCTCCTCATCCATCACCCTCAACATAGGGGCCCCCCAGGGCTGTGTTCTGAGTCCCCTCCTCTACTCCCTGTACACACACGACTGTGTGGCTCAGCGGAGTAGCAATACAATCATCAAATTTGCTGACGACACAGTGGTGGTGGGCCTGATCTCTGCCAACGACGAGAGGGCCTACCTGGAAGAGGTCAAGGTCCTGGCGGGATGGTGCCAGGAAAACAGCCTCTCCCTGAACGTCAGCAAAACAAAGGAGATGATTGTGGACTTCAGGAGGTCAAGGACTACAGCCCCCTCAGCATCGACGGGGCACCGGTTGAGAGAGTCAACAGCTTTAAGTACCTCGGAGCCTACATATCCGAGGACTTGACATGGTCCACACACATTGACAGTGTTGTGAAGAAAGCACGACAACGCCTCTACTTCCTCAGGCGCCTAAGGAAGTTCCAAGTCAGTCAGAAGATCCTTAAGAACTTCTACTCATGTACAATAGAGAGCATCTTGACTGGCAACATCACCTCCTGGTTTGGGAATAGCACTGCACAAGACCGAAGCAGACTACAAAGAGTGACACGTTCAGCCGAACGCACAATTGGAGGGGGGCTCCCCACCCTCCAGAACATTTACAACAAGCGTTGCAAGGGCAAGGCTAAGAGAATCATTAAAGACTCCAGTCACCCGAACAACTGCCTCTTTGAACTGCTGCGGTCAGGCAAGCGATACCGGAGTCTCAAGGCGAGCACAGAAAGACTCAGAAGAAGCTTCTATCCCCAGGCCATCAGGCTGCTAAACGAACAATGAACACTACACAACAACAACCACCAAATGCACATAGCACACACATCCACACGCACACACTCACTTTAAACAAACACACTGTAGCACCCACTCCACACACTTTATAGCACACACCCACTTTAAACAAACACACTGTAGCACCCACTCCCCACACTTTATATTTATTGATGAAGGATTGCACTACAACTCGTACACCTTACTGTAAATTGTACCTAAATTGTACCTCATCCCATTTCTGCTTTGCACTATATAGTACTGTACATTAGTACACTGCATAGTATTGTATATTATATGGTAACTCAGAACATTGTACATATGTCTATACCGAACACTGTGACCTCATTTTCTTCTTCTAAATTACATGCTATACTATGTTATTTGATACTATCTTGTCTAGCACAGTCTCTGGAGCGTAACAGTAAGAAGCATTTTGTATGAAAGTATTCTGTACTTCTGTATGACAACTATTAAAGAAACTTGAAACTTGAAACTTGAACTTGTAATAATAACTTTTATCGTATTTTACTGCCGCTGTGTTGCACATATAGCATATTTTAATACACTTTATTGTATATTAATTATATATATATAGTTATTGCCTGACACCACAGTTCGCCATTTGCTTTTTATTAGCTTTTATTAGTGTATTCGTATAGTTATTAGTGTATTTGTGCTTTGTCGCGAATCTCAATGGCCCGTCTCTTGTGGGTAGACAGCCAAGACAGGCAGGCAACTCCGGTGTCAGGTTACAAATAGAGTGGTAGATATGATTGGCTGTGATTGGTTGTCTGCAAATGCGCTCGGCGCATCGCTCTGAAAAGTTCAGAACGTTTCAACTTTAAACGCTGGGTGCGGCAGCAGAAAAAATCTGAAAGGCGCTGAAAAAAGAAGCCGACTGCAGCGCATTTCCTATTGGCGACCGCATGCGGCCGCATACGCTCCCTCCCCATTGGGATACATTGAAAAAAGACGCTTGCGGCCATAAATATGAGGCAGGTGGACGCGGGCCCTAAGTCTCCAACGGATATTGATAGCATAGCTTGCTGGCTACAGCTCAACACCATACCATGGGGATACTATTTACTAAATTATGGAGGCTTTTTAATCGTCAAGGTAAGAGAGGATTTGTCATGATCAACTGAAGGGGTATGCTATGGAACAGTTTGCCGCAAAAGCCCGATCAGGCTCAATAGCTTCCGCACCACGAACGCAACTACTCTGTACGACGCCATTGTTGTTGTGAGAGTTGGCTGAGAGTTTGCGCATGCGGGGTAAGGGAGAGGTGGGCCAACGTGCCATCAGTTCAGGAGAACACGCGTATCGTTTGTAAAGATGGTGACGCAATGGGGGGCGTCTTCAGAATTGCGCACTCTGGGAGCTAGTATCAAAAAGTACCGTCTTCAGGCTGCCAGAACGCAGTTCCGTGTGGCAGAACGATGCAAACGATCAAATACTTTGCCTAAAACGACCAAAATCGTTTTAGTGTGGACATGGCCTAAGAGGACAGACCAGAAAAATACTTTCGTCTTGTTTACATCGGGGTCCCGCCTTCTCAATTCATCAGGACATTTATGACATTTATACAAGACATACAGATATACAGAACTGTGTAGTAAAAAGAGATCATAAAAAATATATACATCCAAAGGGGAAGAACACAGAACACAGAACATTCGCTTGCGTTCGATAACATATTTTGAACCACTTTAGACCAACTGTAATGATGCGCAAAGTCTTAACGCGGATGACGTTCCCCTTTCTTACCATCGTTCCCCTGCCCCGGGACGTGGAGTGGGAGGGAGAGGTCACGGACTCTCGTGTGTCTTTTTACTGGGCGTGTATACGAGGCCTTCCGTGCGTTAAATCTGGAGGAGAAGAGTGTTGGGTGTGGACGGACAAGAGACAATTACATCAGGGGGAGGCAGAACTTAAGAGAGAATATTATAAAAAGAAATAAAAATAAAAAAGACACAGGGGCCTAGAGTTATCCAGACGAGCTCTGCGAGGGGGCCTAGCTCTGCGAGGGGGCCTATAGACTTCTCCAGACGAGCTCTGCGAGGGGGCCTAGCTCTGCGAGGGGGTCTATAGAGTTCTTCAGACGAGCTCTGCAAGGGGGCCTAGAGTTCTCCAGACGAGCTCTGCGAGGGGGCCTATAGAGTTCTCCAGACGAGCTCTGCGAGGGGGCCTATAGAGTTCTCCAGACGAGCTCTGCGAGGGGGCCTATAGAGTTCTCAAGACGAGCTCTACGAGGAGGCCTAGAGTTCTCCAGACGAGCTCTGCGAGGGGGCCTATACCTCTCCAGATGAGCTCTACGAGGGGGCCTAGAGTTCTCCAGACGAGCTCTGCGAGGGGGCCTAGAGTTCTCCAGTCGAGCTCTGCGAGGGGGCCTAGAGTTCTCCAGTCGAGCTCTGCGAGGGGGCCTATAGAGTTCTCCAGACGAGCTCTGCGAGGGGGCCTATAGAGTTCTCCAGACGAGCTCTGCGAGGGGGCCTATAGAGTTCTCCAGACGAGCTCTGCGAGGGGGCCTATAGAGTTCTCCAGACGAGCTCTGCGAGGGGGCCTATAGAGTTCTCCAGACGAGCTCTGCGAGGGGGCCTATAGAGTTCTCCAGACGAGCTCTGCGAGGGGGCCTATAGAGTTCTCCAGACGAGCTCTGCGAGGGGGCCT
>NW_028171280.1:0-10000 GCF_963971535.1 Notolepis coatsorum
AGAGAGAGAGAGAGAGAGTGAGAGAGAGAGAGAGAGAGAGAGAGAGAGAGAGAGAGAGAGAGAGAGAGAGAGAGAGAGAGAGAGAGAGAGAGAGAAGAGAGTGTGACAGTGAGAGTGAGACAGAGTGACAGCCTCTGGGCTCCTGGTCATGTAGAAGGGAGGGTGTATCAGGTGAGTGATGTCATCAGTCTTACCAGCGTCTGGGAGCTCCTTCAGAACCCCCTGCTCTATTAGCTCCTGCCTCGTGCCGCCTCATCGACATCTGTCTCTCCAGAACTGCCGTCAACACACAGAATTACGCACTGAGTTTCTCTCTCTTCCAGGTCTAACATCAGCCTCTGATAATAACACAGTACTGGCCTAAATACGGCTCGATATATACGTGCACGTGCGCACGTGGCGCGCGTGTGTGTGTGGCATCGCGTTTCAGAAGTCAAAGATGTTCAGTTTACAGATCTTCAATCAGCAGGATAGCGGTTAGCTACTTCGCCTTAACCCTTTCACTGCCACACGACAAAAAAGGGTTAACGCTTTCACTACCACACGACAAAAAAGGGTTAACGCTTTCACTACCACACGACAAAGGGTTAATAACGCTTTCACTACCACACGGCAAAGGGTTAATAACGCTTTCACGACCACACGACAAAATGGGTTAACACTTTCACAAGGGGTTAACGCTTTCACTACCGCACTACAGACGGCTAACCTTTCACAAGGTTTACCGTCTGTAGTGTGGCAGTGACAGGGTTAACCTTCCGTAGTGTGGCAGTGAAGAGAGAGGGTTAAAAACGGACCGACGGTGACATCGGGGACAGGAGGAAACGCACGTGCACACGCGCGGACACTCCCACGCAGAGCCGCCTCTACGCCCCGTACGTCACAGCCTCCCGGGGCGCAGGGTTTGAACCAAGTCGAGTCGTCCGCGACCAAAAGGCTATGCGGCTTATAGGGAGGTGTAGTCTGACGTCACTGGTTGTTCCACTAGCCGCCACTAGAGGGAGGTGTAGTCTGACGTCACTGGTTGTTCCACCCGTATAGGGATTTATCATTGGGACAATGGATTATCGACTATTGTAACAATTCTGCCGCATGGAAATTGAAAAGTTTTCCCATTTTTGCACAAAATGAGTTCCCTTCTTCTATCACTAACATTATTGTTTAAGCATTTTCGGTCGAAATAATAAAATGTGGCGATTTTTTTTTATGATTAATTGCGAATATTTTCATGTTGAGCTATAGATTGTGGATGAATAAACACAAAAAGGTACACCATGCGAATGTTAATGCTTTATTTGTTTTAAACGAGACGATTTAGAAATGGTCAATGGGGAAATACATTGCGTTGGACAGAGGGTGGAACGCGGATAACGGCAATAACGTCACCACTACACCTCCCTATAGCGCTGCATTGGGACTTTGCTACGAAGTAATCGACTTTGCCTATGTTACTACCTACTATGCTAATAATATCTTTACTACTATGCACTGGAGACTGTAGCACCCAGAGTTCTACCCTTCCCTTCAAGCTGATTTGTTGTACGGGACTTGTACAAGTCGCTTTGGATAAAAAGCGTTCGGCTAAATGACTAGATGTAAATGTAAAATGGATACAGAGTATTGGCTAATAATTCAAAAAAATCACGCTTGTCTGCACATCTGTTGAGTTACGCAGTGATGTAGTTATCAGAAAAGTAAAACAGACTTTTCTGCGTAAGGAAACCGTAATTTGATGGCCGCGTGAGGTAAAAAGTAGCAGCGGCTAGTTCACTTCCTGTTTGGTCAGAGACCCTCTGCGTAGGAGTGTGCATTTCTACGTACATTCGACCGGAGGGGGAGGGGGGCGGGGGAGGGGGGAGGGGCCAGAACACCCACCTTCTGAGGTCTCCTGGAAGCTCTCGCTGCTCTTCTTCTTCCTCCACTTCCAGGGCTTGAAGATCTTGCCCAGGGTGGAGAACTTGCCCTTGCGCTTGGGGGGAGGGGTGCCGTCCCCTGTGTTCTTCCCCCCCTCCCCCCCCCCTCCGTCTGCTGCTGCTGCTGCTCCGCTGCGTCATCTGGAGGAAGAGGAGGAGACGTGAGGTCAGAGCAGACGGGACAAAGAGACACATCGAGGAGGATGTGGAGGAGGATGTGGGGGCAGAGAGAGGGTCTCAATGAGATCAGTGAGGGAGAGAGAGAGTGAGAGGGGGAGAGAGAGAGGCTGAGAGGTGAGAAGGGAGAGAAGATGAGACAGAGGGAGAGAGAGAAGACTGAGATGGGAGAGAGAGACTGAGATGGGGAGAGAGAGACTGAGACAGAGGGAGAGAGAGACTGAGATGGGGAGAGAGAGACTGAGACAGAGGGAGAGAGATAGAGAGAGAGGGTCTCAATGAGTTCAGTGAGGGAGAGAGACTGAGATAGGAGAGAGAGAGAGAGGGGAGAGAGAGTGAGACAGAGGGAGAAAGAGAGAGGGAGAGAGACTGAGATGGGGAGAGAGAGAGAGGGGAGAGAGAGAGTGAGACAGAGGGAGAAAGAGAGAGAGGGAGAGAGAGGGTCTCAATGAGTTCAGTGAGAGGGGGAGAAGAGACTGAGAGGGGAAGAGAGAGTGAGACAGAGGGAGAGAAAGAGAGAGAGAGAGATAGAGAGAGAGGGTCTCAATGAGTTCAGTGAGAGGGGGAGAGAGAGATAGAGAGAGGGAGAGAGAGCGAGATAGAGAGAGGGAGAGATAGAGAGAGGAGAGAGAGACTGAGATGGGGAGAGAGAGACTGAGACAGAGGGAGAGAGATAGAGAGAGAGGGTCTCAATGAGTTCAGTGAGGGAGAGAGAGACTGAGAGGGGAGGAGAGAGAGTGAGACAGAGGGAGAAAGAGAGAGAGGGAGAGAGAGGGTCTCAATGAGTTCAGTGAGAGGGGGAGAGAGAGAGTGAGACAGAGGGAGAAAGAGAGAGGGAGAGAGAGGGTCTCAATGAGTTCAGTGAGAGGGGGAGAGAGAGACTGAGAGGGGGGAGAGGAGTGAGACAGAGGGAGAGAAAGAGAGAGATAGAGAGAGAGAGGGTCTCAATGAGTTCAGTGAGAGGGGAGAGAGAGAGAGAGGGAGAGAGAGCGAGATAGAGAGAGGGAGAGATAGAGAGAGAGAGAAAGCAAGAGACTGAGCGGGAGGAGAGAGGAGAGATGGAGAGAAAGCAAGAGACTGAGAGGAGAGAGAGAGAAAGCAAGAGACTGAGAGGGAGAGAGAGAGAGAGAAGCAATATACTGAGAGGGAGAGAGAGAGAAAGACAGAGAGAGAGAGGGAGAGAGAAAGAGAGAGAGATTACCAGGGCATCTGCAGGTTTCAACAAGTTCAATTTAAGACTTTTTTAAATACCTTAAAGTGAAATTTTATACCAAAATGTTACACCCATACTAGCAAGAACAAAGACACATATAGTGACACTGAACTGGCGGCTGCACCTGCGTGCCAATTTAAATTATCTGTAAATGGTGCATTATATAGTAGCTTTTATCCAAAGTGCTTAAAACATATGCTCACATTTGACCCATTCACACACACTGACGGCGGAGGCGACCTGCTCATCGGGAGCAGTTAGGAGGAGTTAAGTGTCTTGGAATCGAACCGGCGGGAACCTTTTCCGATTACCAGACGACAGCGCTCTCTACCTCCTTGAAAGAGAGAGAAGAGAGAGAGCAGGAGAGGCCCGTTCCTCATTAAGAGCGCTGTTATCTTTAGCTGTGGGTTGCATGGGACTGTGTGTGCTCTGGCTGGGGGCGACGCCGGTCTCATAGACTCCTCCATCCATGCAGTCAGTCAACAGGAGGGACGCTGGCTTCCAGCCAGGGCTTCCCACCGGCAAGTGCACACATTCCACAGCTGGGGGGGGGGGGGGTCGCTGGTGCCGGGAGAACGCCTTATCATCACCCTTTCAGCACCAATATGACACACGTATGGATACAGTCACACGGTAGCAGACACGTACTGCCTCTCTTTATATGGTGTATTCCAAAACAAGACTCTTTGCTGTAGGCCTCTGCTCTTTAAAGGGAATAAGATGCTGTATATATAACTGAGACGATCTATAAACGAACAGGGCTTTGAGGCAGCGGGCAAGCAAGCAGCTGTGTGGGTGAGAAATCAGGAACTAAACTATTATCGGTTTAAGTTGTGAACGTGAAAGATGTTCTTCTCAGGTGTTCTTAACGTACAGTATATATATATCCACATCTGTCTGACTGTTAAGGCTGAGCCCGAACGTTTGACGTTCGAACGTTCGTTCGTTACGCTGACATTCGGACTTTAAATTAATAGGTTCGAACGTTCGGTGAAAAAAAAATAAAGGATGCGCACGGGGTTGAGGTGATGTGAATGCGAGGCGCTCGGCTCAACCAGTATGGTCTGCCGGGCTGCAGCGGGATACTATTTCTCAACCAGAGCTCTATTTTGATTGACAGGCGATTCTGCCAATTACGTCACACACCGCTTGCACCCGCCTCTGCTGTTACCACCAATCGGCAAGCCTCAACAGACTTACCGTAGCTACCGGGGAGCCGTAGTTAGCTCCCCGCCGAGGAAGTAATCGGTAACAAGGTTTCCGTAGGTGAACCTGCAGAAGGATCATTAATGAATACCAGCCTTTTTCGGCCACGGAGCGCAAAGCTTCATGGCGGGAGGTGGTTGCGTTGAAAACAACAGCAGGCACACGCCTCGGCTCCTCAACGTCCACCGTCTACCTCGGAACGTGGTAGGGCGGACGGGCGGCAGGCGTGTTGGGAGCCGGTGGACGGGTCTGTTGAGGAGCCGAGGCGTGCGCCTCTCCTCCCGGCTCCCCGTCGACCAAGAGTGAATACCTGTTATTGAACGTGTAACACTAACTATATAACGTTAATGCCACAAAACGAATGCCTTTGTTTATCTAGCCCCTTACGTGACTGCAAGGGCTATTGTTTATCATAAGTAGTAACTTTTGATGCAGTAGCTTGTTTATTTTCTTCTGAGTGCTTTGTTTAATTACATGTTTACATGAACAGCCACCACTGTAAAGAACATGTTTTTCACCAATAGACTATGCAATGCCGCCCTCCGTATGATCTATAATAATACAATAAAAAAAAAAAAATTATTTAAAAAAACGAAAAAAATTATTTTATTAAAAAAAAATTATTAAAAAATGTAATCGAAATTGACCCAGTTTTAGCGTTTTTATCAAACATTTTGTCCGCCCAACCACAACCACCACGCACGTGGATATTTTAATCCATGGTTCATAGCGTGCGTGTGTCATCTTAATGATGACGTCACACAAGGTACAGGGCAGCAGGGGGCCTGAGAATCACAGGCAGGTAGTGGCAGGAAGCAAAGAGCCTTGTTGTTACTACTGGGCTAGCCGAGGATCTAGTATCTGTTTCACCTAACACTATTGCTCCGTGATCATAGCCATTTATCTCTAAAGCTAACCACTATTTGTAAAAGCCACAACCACATTACCATATTTGTAAATACTAATGTAAATCATTGTGTCGTTGTACATATTGTGTATATAACGTTAGTAGCTAGCTTGCTAGCCGGCATTCTCGAAACTCCTAACTCCTGTATACCTTTGTCCTCACAAACAAAGTATTCTGCCAGGGAACTTATGGACACGACAGTAGTAGTAGTTATAAGGTTTTTGAGCTTGTAACGTTAACGTTAGTTAGCTATCGTGGTAGCCCGTTTCGTGACTGTGATGCACCGAGTGCATCAGTCACGAAAGCATGATGCGTGCAGTGCTTTGCCCCACAGGTCTGAGAAGAGGACCTGCACATTTTACTCATTCCCGAAACTCCTCTACATGCCCCGATTTAAAATGGTTCACGACAGTAGACATAAATGCTAACGTTAGCGGGGTAACGTTAACGTTAGCCAGAGCCATATAGCCAGCTTGGTACTATGACCCGTGACGGGAATAAGGCAACAGCCAATAGCGCTGCGTACTGACAACAGGCTGCCTAGTGGTACATGTAGTTCTTTTTTTTTACGACATTAAAAACGTTATAACTACCTTTGTTTCAACAAAAAATGCAGTAGTAGAGGTCCATCAAAGTCTCTCCGACGATTAAACCCATTTTCTTCTTGTAAGGCGTCCATTTGGATCAAGGAAATGGCTTTCTGCACTCGTCAAACTCCATTGTAGTGGATGAGAGGAAAGTTACCTGCAGTGACGTCACGGCACTGAAAGCGTCTGATAAGCTTTTTGATTGGCTCCATACATGTTATTCGTGCATGGACATTTTTAACCCTTTCTGAGTGGAATTTCCAGCGTCAAATGGAAAAAAATTAATAATGAAATTAGATACCAATGATGTAAACTACCCATAATTGAAGACTAGGGTTTAACCTGCAAGTGGGCCTCATATGAGGGAACTGTGTACTTTTACTCCATCCTGCCCAAGTGCCCTTGAGCAAGGCACTGAACCCCAAAACTGCTCCAGGGCGCTGCACTGCGGGCGACCCTGCACTCTGACCTCTCTGATGAAATGCATGAGTGGGGGACTGTGTGTAACTAGGAGGGATATGAGGACAGTGTGTGTAACTAGGAGGGATATGAGGACTGTGTGTATGTGTAACTAGGAGGGATATGAGGACTGTGTGTATGTGTAACTAGGAGGGATATGAGGACTGTGTGTAACTAGGAGGGATATGAGGACTGTGTGTATGTGTAGCTAGGAGGGATATGAGGACTGTGTGTATGTGTCACTAGGAGGGATATGAGGACTGTGTTTATGTGTCACTAGGAGGGATATGAGGACTGTGTGTATGTGTAACATATGGTTATCCTATAACCATAGTTATATGAGTATAGAACACATCCCATAGCAGTCTAGATACTGAATAAATTTCTCCACATGTACATGTACACACTGTGGTATAATATCTAATGTTCTCATGTAAATATAGTCCCCTCCCCTGTATCCCCTTACCTGTGCCCCCCCCCCCTCTCTGTGGAATAAGACATTCCCCAAACCTGTACCCCCCCCCCATCTGACCTATCAAATGGGACCACACCCCCCCTTTGTTACCTATATAGATCTCCTCCCGAGATCTATCGAGGTCTTCTTACCTGGGTCAATTCAGCTGATCACCTGGGGGAAGCCCTCAACCAAATCTATCTGTTTGGTTAATAAACCTTGTTATTATCCAAACCTCGGTTGACTGAGAACATTCTTCATCAGGATATCCACAAATATCCCACAATTGGCGTCTACGAACTTGTGACGGACCTTCTTGCGTCCTACCGGCGTGCTGTATTGTTTCAGCTATACAGAGAAAAGTGAGTATAATAGGATGGTCGACCAAAAATGCATGGCAAGGAATTAAAACCTTCCCGCTTTTCTCTGTGCCAGGTGAATATTACAGAATGTTGTCAAATATTGAGATCATGGCTGAGTAAGAATAATGTGCATTAATATATCTGATCTGTATTGAGAATCGTACCGGGGAAACGCGTGTACCTGGGTCCTTATCTGGACAGATGTTCTGAGAGGATGGGTTGTTAGTGCTATTCCCGGATTTGAGCTGTTGCCAAACCGAAAGTTAGGGCACAAAATAAGGTTGTTGGTTTGCTAACCCAAGTCTAGCTGATGCAGGCTAAAATATAGGCAACAAGGCAAGAAACGTGGGCTTATTATGATGTGATATCCTTGGAAAACGCTACTCTATTGGAACCTATTAATTACCAGAGTAGCGTCATAATATTCATTGTTTCAACCTCAAACTAAGCCCACAATCTCTTCCATTCCTGAAAACGATGTATTTGGATTGAATTAACCAATTGATTAATACAGATAGCGGGAAGATGACCGGCGATGCCTCGGCAGTACGTGAATGTACATTTAACGGGACATTAGTCGCGGGTCGAAGGGACCGTGAGTATAATTAAAAGGTATATATAATTTAATATATCGCTGGTAAATTTCGAAGTCAGGTTCGGTCGTTATGACTTTAATAACGATGTGTAGTTATATCAAGGGATAAATGCCTTGTCGCAGCAGATGCTGGTCGACTAAACGTACAGCGATCCAATACAGTCAGATATTCACACACGTTAACTTATATGTATTAATGTTTGTTTGTCTGTTTAAAGTCTCGTTTGTATTTGCACAATATGCCGACTGATATCGCGCCGAGCATTGAGAGACTAGTACCGTTATATAGAGAATAACATTGAAGTGCAGTTCACGCGACAAACTAGGATAGTAATTTCCGGAATCAACAAAACCGGCCCACGGGAACGACCATTTGGGGAAGTATAGTTTTATCGTTTCAGTTTGTTTACGTTTTCACATATGCACAGGCGCGTTCATTCGGTAACAAAACGCTGGTTTAGGAATTCCAGGCTATTGAGAGCTCGTGGAAAAAATACTGTATGAATTGCAAAGTGTTATTTCCGAGGCGAATGAGAACGCACGAACGTCGCATGGAGCGATGACGTCACGCTATGCGCGCCGTGAAGTTATGATTGTATATTAAACTATCCATAGGCGAACGTAAAGTTTAATGTGCCCAAGGCCGAAGGTGCGTGAAATCCACTTGTAGTATATGTTTTATTTGTATATGTATGTGCGCGCTGCTATTGGAAAATGTTGAGTTGCGGTGGCGAGATGCGGGTTGCATTATCCCAGACCTGGCCACACCCCCATCCGCTCCTCTACATAAGCAGGGGTGTGGCCATACTAACAGCTCCTTCCCAAGTCTTTCACCACCGAAGGCGAAGACCATGGGGCCCAAAGTGAGTCCAGCGCAGAGCGCTCGCTATACTCATATAACTATGGTTATAGGATAACCGTATGTTATATTTCGTATTAGCTTACGCTCTGCGCTCTATGTGGAACACAGGAGCTGAGCAGAGCGGAAGCTCGACAAATGTACCCGCTGAGGCCCCCCACAACCATCAGAACCGGGGAGGACCCGAGCCCCCGGACCCCCCGAGTGGAGGACGGGAGGGAATCGGATTCGACCGTGCGAAGAGGGTTTAGCAACTCAACGCACAGGGTGAGCAGACCGTGGGACTTACCTTCCCACAGAAGAACCCACGACTACACAGGCGCGCAACCCACATGCCACTAGGGAACGAACGGGAAGGGGGAAAAAAAACGTTACAACCCCTAATATCACGGGGTCAAAGGTCAAGAACCCAAAAACTCCAAAACACAACTGCGGGTAAACACCGGCTATACAGCAGTACGAGTGTCTCAGTTCTCAAGAAGGGGTTAACCCAGGCCAACAGGTCGACGAGAACGAGTCCGGACCTGGACCCGGCGGACCGTGACGTATACAGGGATGCCAGAGGGGTACAAAACACACCTCGACAGCCCCCTCCCAGCCCCGCCAAGCAGGAGAAGAGAGGGGCGAAAAAAAGAATGGAGAAGGACCAGGCTCCTTTATCACAGCGCAAGGTACAACACAAAACGGACCAAGCAATAGTGAAGGATAATACGCAGTGACATAACCACAAACACCTCCATAACATCAACCCCTGCAACGCCCGGGCCAACCCGGCATTTCCCCCCCGAAAAGCACAAGTCCTTCAGGGTACCAGAACAGCAGGTTAACTGACCTGGTCCGGCACGACCAGAACCAGTCCCGTGTCCTAATCACGCCACCATCCCCAGTCCTAAGAGGGGGGGTAGGTACGCGTGTCGATCTAAAAAACATCACAGAGGGCGCCACCAAGACGGTCAGAACATAAAAGCACCGCGCCCGGTGGCCCACCCCAAAAGCGTGAGACCCCTCCCTCCGCCAATGCTCTGATCTATTCCGTTAGCAATAAACTAAACTGGGATCATCACACCACTCATCTTCTCAAAACAAAAAAAAATAAAAAATCGTCCAAGCCGTGGAAATTCCGGCTTTTATTAGCAAGGTGGAGACGGGTCGACTCGGACCAGCTAACATAACATCCAGATTACGCTTCATGGCTTACAGGCAGCTCTCTGAGATCCACGGAGCCCGGTCTCTCTCTCACACACACACACACACACACACACACACAC
>NW_028171279.1:0-4000 GCF_963971535.1 Notolepis coatsorum
ACAACTATTGGACTTTCACGTGTCAGGCCAGGCATGGGGGGGTGGGAGGGGTGGGGGGGGGAACACTGTAGAACTGTACAAGCAAAACTGTACATTGGAATATTGACAAAACCATACTTGGTCATTTACTGTACATTGGAGGGGGTTGGCTTAGGACATTTACAGGGGCCAGTTGGCTTCATGATAGTGTTCCTTCAGAGACTAGATTCTAGGCCCACTGTTCTTCAGACGGATTCCTACGCCACTATAAAACTACATTATCAATGGTTTGGCTGAACAAACAGACAGACAGACAGGCAACCAGATATATAGACAGATAGACAAACAAACAGACAGACAGGCAACCAGATATATAGACAGATAGGCAAACAAACAAACAAACAAACAGACAGACAGACAGACAGACAGACAGGCAACCAGATATATAGACAGATAGACAAACAAACAAACAAACAGACAGACAGACAGACAGACAGACAGACAGACAGACAGACAGACAGACAGACAGACAGACAGATAGACAGACAGACAGACAGACAGACAGACAGACAGACAGATAGACAGACAGACAGACAGACAGACAGACAGACAGACAGACAGACAGGCAACCAGATATATAGACAGATAGCCAAACAAACAAACAAACAGACAGACAGACAGACAGACAGACAGACAGGCAACCAGATATATAGACAGATAGACAAACAAACAAACAAACAAACAGACAGACAGACAGACAGACAGACAGACAGACAGACAGACAGACAGACAGACAGACAGACAGACAGACAGACAGACAGACAGACAGACAGACAGACAGACAGACAGACAGACAGACAGACAGACAGACAGACAGACAGACAGACAGACAGACAGACAGACAGACAGGCAACCAGATATAATAACTTTACCGGTCAGCTGTTACCATCTTTCGTCACGAAGGCATCTGTGTGGCGTTTATATACCAAGGCAATGCCAGTTGGTAGGTTTAAGCAAATCTTTGTCAAAGAAATAGGTCAAATAGGTCTTTGTCAAATAAAAACAAAGCTTGAAAATGAATGACATTGTGCTAACATGTGTTCTTATTAATCTTTCAGACCAGCGAGCAGTGGGCCTGTCCACATTTAAGTCCCTCTGGAGGCAATTACTGAGTCACAGCAATCAAACCAATGTCTGATCTTTGCTGGGTATGTCAGAAGAACAACTATCTGGTTAGTGAACATCATCACAGTGTTATGAACTTTGAACTGCAACTTCTGTATGAAAAGTGTTATACAAATACAGTTTATTATTATTAATATTTTAACCTGTTCCACCCCAGGTGAAAATCTGCATAAAATGTATACCTAGGTAAATGGAATATTGCTCCACTTCTACAAGGGCTATTTGCATATTCTTGGTATCTAGGTATATCTATGGACCTCAGTGAATGTATTCTCAGTGTCAGAAATATTGTGTCTATTACTAGGCTTGCTTAAATTGTGATGAAACAAAGGAAAATATGAATTATGATTTTTCTTTTCATCTTTGACAGTGAATAACACCATGATAATAATGACCAGACTTAAAATACTACCACTGAACTCATTCAGTACCCTCTTGAGATCATGTGTACAAAAGATCTAAGAAATTAATAAGGGGAAGATGATAAAACTGAAGGTTCTGTATATACAGTACTGAATTCTCCCATTCGGACCAATGCAATTTGAAATATTATTATAAAATATAGAATATATGCTTATACATTACCTTATTATAGCCAATTCGCACATTTATATATAGTATATTTCAAATGGTCGAGTTCAATTTGGATATAGTATCACCAGGCGTGCATAATAACAGATACTGATATTTACTGTAATCGACTGTACTTTTTTATTTCCCCCACAGTGTAACCATTTTGAAACTAATTTCAGATCTAACTGTTCCTACATGGTAACAATAGTGAGGAGAAACTGACTGCGTTTCAATATTTGTCAAAAACTTTACCTTTTGTAGCTTATTATCGCGAATCATAACAATTATTGATATGATTCATTCAGAACGCTGGACTTTGAACCACCATAGTATGTGACAGAAGTGTAGATCGGAGAAATTTCAACGCTGGCCGATAGCTATGAATCTCCGGTTGATTTTAAAATCACAAATTATTTTCATCATTCATAAAAATATGCATATATGATCATAATGTCAAAAGGGGTCAGTACCGACCCCGTCGAGTGGAACAGGTTTACTGAACTTTTTTTTCTTCAGATTTTCAGAAGTGCCAATCTGCCAGAGGCTGAGAAGTCTGCAAAGCTGAAGCAGCAGGAACAACATCTGGAGCATGTAAAATCCGAGCGGGCTGCCTACAACGCCATGCTTAAAGCCGCCAAGGAGATCGGTGATGGTCTTTCTCTGGGTGGTCATGTGCCACCGGCAAGCAAGCCCATGACAATGCATTACAGTTTCGACTACGCTCAAAAGGTGACTACATACCAAGCCCTCTTTCACAACCATCATGTTATAATTGTTATAACTACTGCATTGCTCCCTTTTTTTTTTCTTTCTAAAATCCTTATTCATTTATTGCAGGTGCATTATCCATCAGACCCACTTCAGCCAGGGCCCATGTACTTCTTGGCTCCACGCAAGTGCAGCATATTCGGTGTTTGCTGTGAGGCGATTCCACGGCAAGTCAACTATTTGGTGGATGAGGGGATGGAGTCCAGCAAAGGTAGCAACGCCGTCATAAGCTACCTGCACCACTTCTTCAAAGACCATGGTCTTGGGGAGACAGATGTTGACCTTCACTGTGACAACTGCAGTGGCCAAAACAAGAACAAGTACATGTTGTGGTACTTAGCGTGGCGAGCGCTACATGGTCTTCACCATCGTGTCAATCTCCACCTGCTGATTGTAGGCCACACAAAGTTTTCCCCGGACTGTTTCTTTGGGCTTCTCAAGCAGCGTATCAGAAAGACCAAGGTGAACACTCTTGATGAGATTGCAGCAGTCGTAAGGGACAGCTCAGTGGCTGGAGTCAACATACCACAGCTAGTGGGAAAGGAAGATGGCACTGTACTCGTGCAGTCCTACAACTGGCAGGAACATCTGGGGCCTTACTTCAAGCCACTGCCACAGATCAAGCAGTACCAGCACTTTAGGTGGGTGTGGTCACTGTGTGTTGTGTATTTACTGTAATTAATTATTCACACTTTAGTGCAAAGAATGTCATTGGCAAATGATACAAATGCATTGATATTGTTATGTGCCCTGTACTAACGTTTCACTTTATTATTGCAGCTTTGATTCCAAGGAACCTGGTGTGGTTGTGGCAAAGATGTCTATTGATGGCGCTGAAACCAGATTCCAGCTGCTCCGTGACGTCCGTGTCCTGCCGCCTATAGATGGACTTCCTGTGCTGCCACCACCGGGACTGGACTCTGCAAGACAACACTATCTGTTCCACAAGATCAGAGAGTTCTGTGATGAAGAAGCCCAAGACATCACATGCCCAGCACCAGCCAAAGTATCCAGCGGCGGTTCAAAAAGACCACAGTGATCATCTGGAGAGGCCATCAGAACATTGAACATTGAACATTGACTTTAGCATGTCTATTTTTATCATGCCTATTTTTCTCGTGTTATTTTAAATGATAATAAAATCTTGAAACTTGATTTGTCTCTTGTTTATTATCAGGGTCCCCCATTTTATTAAAACTAATATAGTACATTATAGTAGAGTATAGTAGCATAGTATAGTATATTATAGTATAGCAGATAGTATTTATTTAGTATTTTATTTTGATGTAGCCTTTCCTTCAGCCAATACCTTGACCCCCAACATTACATGGCTTATGTGAGGCTTCCAACAAACCTTTCACTACCACACTACAGACGGTTAACCTTTCACTACCACACTACAGACGGTTAACCCTTTCACTACCACACTACAGAAGGTTAACCCTTTCACTACCACACTACAGAAGGTTAACCTTTCACTACCACACTACAGAAG